>NC_059221.1:14206610-14506610 GCF_020615455.1 Coregonus clupeaformis | reverse complement strand
GCTGCTTCACCTGGATGTTGCTAGAATGTTCCTTTTTTGTGGTGGGGGGGTCTGTGAGAATCCTAACTGCGTGGGCTGTTGGATTAAGCCACTGCTGCAGCATCAGAAGGGGTTTAATCTACAAGAAGCAGCAGCAGAGAGAGACGCTATTTCCCAGGCTCTATCTTACCTAGTGTCAGTTCTTTTATTTGACTGTACAAGAACTGCTGGGCATCAAGGATACTACATACAAGAGGATAGAATATCAAGGAAGGAGGAAAGCGGAGCTTCTTTGACTGGAGCAGAGAGATAAATAAAGCATCAGTGTCTGCTGCAGACACCAGACACAGCCATTATGACCCAGGGCAAGGTAAGGGCCTTACAGACACATTCTATAGATCTCATTCTATCCTCATTCATTCCATGCTCATTCTGCAGTAAATCCACAGTAAAAAGGGAAGATTATTGGCTTATATTTTATTTCAGTGCGTGTGGTCCACAATGTTATGTAATCATTGTGGCAGCATGTACGTAGGCTGTATCTGTCGCTCCATCCTCTCATCTGCCTCTATTGAGAAGCTAATCTCATTGTGTTGCTCAGTAATGATGCAACGTCTTCAGCAGCAGAGAATAGTATTGTCATCAGGGAATGTCAGAGCGAATGAAATGACAGCTATAAACTAGATTGTATGGAGATAGAGAGAGGGTCATGTTTAGCCTGTGTCACTATCCTTCAGTCCAGAGACACGGACGTACCACTCCCCCCATTGTATAAAACCTTAAATGTTGCTGTTATGTATTGACTCAAAGCTGATGAAGTTAAAGAAATAGAATTAGCCTACCTGTACTAATGACTGTAAATGAAATCACAATAGACTACTAATTCTATTTTTATGCAGGAAATATGGAGAGAGAGAGGAGATGGATATTCATATTCATTGGTACATTCATTAGCCATCTGGACAGTGTTGTGTAATGATGACTCATTCACTGATCATGGAACGTCTACACCCAGAGTGTGGAGCTAAGCTACAGCAGAGGGCTCGTCTAAGGACTGATCTCAGTCCACATCTTACAGTCAGCAATCAGAGAATCAGATCAGATTTCAAATTAGTCCCAAATTGTGAATCTGAATTCATCGTATTTGCTTTTAGAATGTGAATTGTTGTTATTGTTGTTAAAAAAGGAATTTGGATTTATAAGTTGGGCCTAATTTCGGCTCAAGTTTCTCAGTTGATTAGAGAGTGGCTCATTATCATCCTCTTTAAAAATTTATTTGATTTATTATTATTATTATTTTATTTAGGGGGTAGATCAGCTTTAATATTGCAGATAGATTGTAACTTCCATCAATGTAATTGTCTGCATCACTTCCAATCCCCCATATGGTTTTTTCTCTCGCATATATATATATATATATATATATATATATATATAACAAGTACATTTACATTTACATATACATATATATACAGTGGGGGAAAAAAGTATTTAGTCAGCCACCAATTGTGCAAGTTCTCCCACTTAAAAAGATGAGAGAGGCCTGTAATTTTCATCATAGGTACACGTCAACTATAACAGACAAACTGAGAAAAAAAATGCAGAAAATCACATTGTAGGATTTTTTATGAATTTATTTGCAAATTATGGTGGAAAATAAGTATTTGGTCACCTACAAACAAGCAAGATTTCTGGCTCTCACAGACCTGTAACTTCTTCTTTAAGAGGCTCCTCTGTCCTCCACTTGTTACCTGTATTAATGGCACCTGTTTGAACTTGTTATCAGTATAAAAGACACCTGTCCACAACCTCAAACAGTCACACTCCAAACTCCACTATGGCCAAGACCAAAGAGCTGTCAAAGGACACCAGAAACAAAATTGTAGACCTGCACCAGGCTGGGAAGACTGAATCTGCAATAGGTAAGCAGCTTGGTTTGAAGAAATCAACTGTGGGAGCAATTATTAGGAAATGGAAGACATACAAGACCACTGATAATCTCCCTCGATCTGGAGCTCCACGCAAGATCTCACCCCGTGGGGTCAAAATGATCACAAGAACGGTGAGCAAAAATCCCAGAACCACACGGGGGGACCTAGTGAATGACCTGCAGAGAGCTGGGACCAAAGTAACAAAGCCTACCATCAGTAACACACTACGCCGCCAGGGACTCAAATCCTGCAGTGCCAGACGTGTCCCACTGCTTAAGCCAGTACATGTCCAGGCCCGTCTGAAGTTTGCTAGAGTGCATTTGGATGATCCAGAAGAGGATTGGGAGAATGTCAGATGAAACCAAAATAGAACTTTTTGGTAAAAACTCAACTCGTCGTGTTTGGAGGACAAAGAATGCTGAGTTGCATCCAAAGAACACCATACCTACTGTGAAGTATGGGGGTGGAAACATCATGCTTTGGGGCTGTTTTTCTGCAAAGGGACCAGGACGACTGATCCGTGTAAAGGAAAGAATGAATGGGGCCATGTATCATGAGATTTTGAGTGAAAACCTCCTTCCATCAGCAAGGGCATTGAAGATGAAACGTGGCTGGGTCTTTCAACATGACAATGATCCCAAACACACTGCCCGGGCAACGAAGGAGTGGCTTCGTAAGAAGCATTTCAAGGTCCTGGAGTCTCCAGATCTCAATCCCATAGAAAATCTTTGGAGGGAGTTGAAAGTCCGTGTTGCCCAGCGACAGCCCCAAAACATCACTGCTCTAGAGGAGATCTGCATAAAGGAATGGGCCAAAATACCAGCAACAGTGTGTGAAAACCTTGTGAAGACTTACAGAAAACGTTTGACCTGTGTCATTGCCAACAAAGGGCATATAACAAAGTATTGAGAAACTTTTGTTATTGACCAAATACTTATTTTCCACCATAATTTGCAAATAAAATCATAAAAAATCCTACAATGTGATTTTCTGGATTTTTTCCCCTAATTTTGTCTGTCATAGTTGACGTGTACCTATGATGAAAATTACAGGCCTCTCTCATCTTTTTAAGTGGGAGAACTTGCACAATTGGTGGCTGACTAAATACTTTTTTTCCCCACTGTATATATATATATATATATATACATATCCTTTAAAAAAATATATTTCCCTTTATTCCTTTCATTACTTTCCAACCCCACCACCCCTTCCCTAATTGGAGTAAACTAGTGAACAACAATGCTTAGGCCTCTACTTCCAGCTTATACATACTATATACATTTTATGGACACAGTCAATTTTACAATAATTCTATTTTGTTTGTTTTTACTCCAGAACTTCCTCTACCCTCAACCTCTCCGATCATTTTCATGATGTCCATCCGGTTTGCTTCTATATGCCATATCTTTCTAACTCTGCTCTTTCACAAAAGCTCTATTTCTAAACATTTACATTTACATTTTAAACACCATCCATATTGGATTTCTATTTGCCATATATTTTTCAACTGTACTGTGATGTTTTACAAACGTTCTGAACCTTTCTAATCATCCTCTGTTGGTTATTAAAATGTATTTTATTTCCAGACAGCTATTTAGTCCTGATTGGTGATCTTATGTTATGTACCCACAGCTTTCAGTCGCAAACAAGGCTGCTGAAGCAGGAGAGAAGCAGTATGGCACTTCAAGTGGAGAAGCAGGAGGGCCACCGGCCCCTCCCACTTATGAGGAGGCCACTGGCGCAAGTGAGAAAGGTATGTCAGTGTGGCAGAAACTTCACTCCGCTCTCTTTATAAACATAAGTGTGAAAAATAACTGACCATTTACTGTGTGTGTGTGTGTTTGTGTTGAACTTGTCAGCAGGCGTCAGTGGCAGCCCCTGTTACAGCGGGGCCTATCCTGGTGATGGGGAGATGCTCACAGAATTCAGCTGGAGTGATAAAAACATCAGACGGATCTTTATCCGCAAGGTAGGCTATGACTATAGCTATTACTACCTTATTACAACCCTATTACTATATTATTACCCTATTACATAGCACTACCTATACAAGCCTATTACTACATTATTACTACCGTATGTTAAGGCCATACAGATACTGTATGCTATTCTTAAACTGTATTTTTCATTACCTCCTTTCAGTTGTCTTTTTTTTCGTTACCACTGTTTAGGTTTACGCCATCTTGATGATTCAACTTCTTGTCACTCTTTCCATTGTGGCTCTCTTCACATTCTGGTAAGTTTTCTAATACCTCCAAATATGGATGCTACTCTCCATCCTTCAATAGTTTTATCTGGTCAGGCAATAGATGGTCATGAAAATCACAGGAAATCCTACACTTTGATACAGTAATGTTAAATCACTGTGCACCAGCCATGAACCTGTCACAGGTACTAAATAGGAAGCAGCAGAGCTAGAACATTTACCATAACAGGCAGGAAAGTGCCTTCAGAAAGTATTCAGACCACTTGACTTTTTTCCACATTTTGTTACATTACAGCATTATTCTAAAATTGATTAAATTGTTTTTAATCAGTACCCCATTGTGACAAAGCAAAAACAGTTTTTTTGAAAATGTTGCTAATTTATATTTAAAGAAAAAAGGAAATATGACATTTACATAAGTATTTAGACCCTTTACTCAGTACTTTGCTGAAGCACCTTTGGCAGCGATTACAGCCTCGAGTCTTCTTGGGTATGACGCTACCAGCTTGGCACACCTGTATTTGGGGAGATTCTCCCATTCTTCTCTGCAGATCCTCTCAAGCTCTGTCAGGTTGGATGGGAAGCATTGATGCACAGCTATTTTCAGGTCTCTCCAGAGATGTTCGATCGGGTTCAAGTCCGGGCTCTGGCTGGGCCACTCAAGGACATTCAGAGACTTGTCCCGAAGCCACTCCTGCGTTGTCTTGGCTGTGTGCTTAGGGTCATTGTCCTGTTGGAACGTGAACCTTCGCCCCAGTCTGAGGTCCTGAGCAGGGTTTCATCAAGGATCTCTCTGTACTTTGCTCCGTTCATCTTTGCCTCGATCCTGACTAGCCTCCCAGTCCCTGCTGCTGAAAAACATCCCCAAAGCATGATGCTGCCACCACCCTGCTTCACAGTAGGAATGGTGCCAGGTTTCCTCCAGACATGACGCTTGGCATTCAGGCCAAAGAGTTCAATCATAGATTCATCAGACCAGTGAATCTTGTTTCTCATGGTCTGAGAATCTTTAGGTGCCTTTTGGCAAACTCCAAGCGGGCTGTCATGTGCCTTTTACTGAGGAGTGGCTTCCGTCTGGCCACTCTACCATAAAGGCTTGATTGGTGGAATGCTGCAGAGATGATTGTCCTTCTGGAAGGTTCTCCCATCTCCACAGAGGAACTCTAGAGCTCTGTCAGAGTGACCATCGGGTTGTTGGTCACCTCCCTGACCAAGGCCCTTCTCCCCAGCCGGCCACCCACCTCAGTTTGGCTGTGTGGCCAGCTCTAGGAAGAGTCTTGGTGGTTCCAAACTTCTTCCATTTAAGAATAATGGAGGCCACTGTGTTCTTGGGGACCTTCAATGCTGCAGAAATGTTTTGGTACCCTTCCCCAGATCTGTGCCTCAACACAATCCTGTCTCGGAGCTCTACGGACAATTCCTTCGACCACATGGCTTGGTTTTCGCTCTGACATGCACTGTCAACTGTGGGACCTTATATAGACAGGTGTGTGCCTTACCAAATCATGTCAAATCAATTGAATTAACCACAGATGGACTCCAATCAAGTTGTAGAAACATCTCAAGGATGATCAATGGAAACAGGACGCACTTGAGCTCAATTTCAAGTCTCAGAGCAAAGGGTCTGAATACTTATGTAAATAAGGTATTTCTGTTTTTTATTTTTAATACATTTGCAAAAATGTCTAAAAACCTGTTTTCGCTTTGTCATTATGGGGTATTGTGTAGATTGTTTTTATTTCATTTTAGAATAAGGCTGTAACGTAACTAAATGTGGGAAAAGTCAAGGGGTCTGAATACTTTCCGAAGTCACTGTAACAAGTACTTTGAGGAAAATGGGCAAACATTGCATATTTACAATCCTTTTTGGTTCCTTCATCAGTGAACCAGTGAAGAACTACATTCAGTCCAACCCTGGATGGTACTGGGCTTCTTAGTAAGTCACAGCTTTGATCTTGCATAGATCATTACTATGTTGATTTAATTCTGAAAGTACTAAAATATATGTGTTATTTATTTACACAGTGCTGTGTTCTTTGTCACATATATTACACTCGTCTGCTGTCCTGGACCAAGGTGAGTTTACAATGTTAATGTGTGTGGTTAACACAACTTCAGTTAATATGATAATAGAGAATGTATAATTTTAGCAGAATCTAACAACAGTACTTAAGTACAGTACTTATTATGTTTGATTACTATTTCCTATAGGAGACAGTTTCCATGGAATCTGATCCTGCTCGCCATCTTTGTAAGTATCATATAGTGTTTGAAACAATCCATATCTTTAGAAAATGTATACACATTGTCTAAAGACAATGGAGGGGGCTAGACTTTAAAATACTACACATAATTCAGAATCACAGACTTTTCCTTTGAGTGTAACCCCTCTTTCTAATGTTTCTTTACTTTGTAATCTCTCCTGTTGCAGACCCTCTCTCTCTCCTATATGACAGGGATGCTATCCAGGTACTGTCTCCCATAGCTGTGTCTACAGTTTGTTTGTCTCTGTTGTCCACTATGTTTTGCATGCCTGCTTCTTCAGACTTTCAGTATGGCTAGCATGATGGTTTTTGCAGCCAGGTAAACTGCTAATGTGTTACATTAAAATTCAGCTAAGTTCTTGGTGAACAGCTAATACGTAGAATCAGGTGTGCTAAATTCGTGTATGGGATGGTAAATCTCCAGGAAGAGGCTTGGGCAGCCCTGCATTAACCTGTGTCAGTGTCGATCAGATATGCTAAAGGTATACATGGGCTTACTAACACTGTTGTACATTTTAGGCTTGCTTAGTTACTGTGTATTCACCAACATAAGTCATTAATATGTTATTCCTGTATAAAAAAACAATTTGAGTATGTCATTTCTTAGTAAATAAATACTTGGCAAATAATTTCTTTATCATTTCTTCCCCCCTTTAATAGTTATTACAACACCAAGTCAGTGGTGATGTGTTTGGGTATTACTGCTATGGTCTGTCTTACCGTCACTCTCGTCAGCTTCCAAACTAAGGTCAGTCTGCCTGCGAAAAAGGACATTCTATAATTTAATAGGATCTCTGTGCTTCTGTAATTCACCATTTGTTATAGGTTGTTCCCTTTTCTCATGGCCAAGTTACCTCCTTTTTTCTGTCCTATCTTCCCGTTTTTCCTATTCAGTTTGATGTGACATCATGCCAAGGTGTATTGTTTACCTTCTGCATGGTCATGATGGTGTCTGGACTGGTCCTGGCCATCGCCTTGCCCTACGGATATGTAAGTAATAATAATAATAATAATAATACACTTTTATTTGTAGAGCACATTGTCATACATGAAAGCCTGCAAATCAAAGTGCTATACATAGTAGGAAGTAAAACTACCCTAATCAGAAACGATATAATTAATGAGGTGAATAAGTAAATGCAGGTGGAGACTAACACAAGGAATTAGACAGAGCTCTCTAAGGCTGTGTTTAGACAGGCAGCCAATTCTGTTCTTTTTTACATTTACATTTACATTTTAGTCATTTAGCAGACGCTCTTATCCAGAGCGACTTACAGTTAGTGAGTGCATACATTATTCTTTTTTAATTTCTTCATACTGGCCCCCCGTGGGATTCGAACCCACAACCCTGGCGTTGCAAACGCCATGCTCTACCAACTGAGCTACATCCCTGCCGGCCATTCCCTCCCATACCCTGGACGACGCTGGGCCAATTGTGCGCCGCCCCATGGGTCTCCCGGTCGCGGCCTCATTATTCTTTTGACCAAACAGATCAGATCTTTTCACATCAGACCTTTTTCAGAGCTGATCTGATTTGTCTGAAGACCAATTAGTGGAAAAAAGATCAAGCCTACAGCTGGGTCAGATCTAATTGAATGTGTTGGATATGATATCATTTTCTAGAGATATAATAGCAGCTTTTTTGTGCTCAGGTGCCCTGGGTGCATGGTGTCTATGGTGCCTTGGGAGCGTTACTGTTTACCATGGTAAGTGTAAAACCTATATAGTCTGTTTTACTTAACAGTCCATCAACGACAAAGAGAGATGTACAACTACTATAATACTTCAACTCTTTTCTTCTCTGTTTCAGTTTTTGGCGTTTGACACCCAGCTACTGATGGGGAACAAGCGCTACACAATAAGTCCAGAGGAATACGTCTTTGCCACTCTCAACATCTACCTAGATATCATCTACATCTTCTCCTTCTTCCTCTCACTGTTTGGAACAGAGAGGACAAACTGAATCCACCTCCAGGCCAGCATCACAGCTTTTCCATCTAAACAGGTCCCGTATTCATAGTCTCAGAGTAGTAGTGCTGATCTAGGATCAGCTTTGCCATTTAGATCATGGTGAATAGTATTATACATACAGGGGGGATATGATCCTAGGTCAGCACTACTCGGAGACACTGTGTGAATAAAGGCTCTGATCTCACCATCATGATGTACTGTACACAACCTATAGATCCTTGATTCTTGATCCACCACCTCTTCCCACAGTCTCAGCTTAGTGTGATCCTCCTTCCCCCTCTAGCATGATATGGACCTATACTACTGTATTGTCTGCTTAGCTGTCAATCTCCAGAATGTACAGTACTTTTCACCCATAGGGTCGGCGATCTATAGAATTCCATTGCTAACGGTAGATAGGTGTGAAAAACACATGCTAAATACTGAGTCTCAGTCTAAAAGCTTTAACTGTAGGTGTTTCTGTCTTATGCAGATGTGATGTCTTGCGTTCTCCTGTCTTTTAACAACAACAGTCATTTATGACACTGCTCTACAGGAGATTATCACCTCTTATGAAGAGGAACTCAAAGTATCTGCCCTAAATGCATGAATATCTGAATATCTTTCAGTGTAGCAACGTAGACATCATGTAGTTTTCATCTTTGTTCTTAGTTCATCAGTAGTGCACTAGGCTACATCCAGTTACATCAGTGTATAACACATTGTGATGACCCTCAGCTTTAGAGTAGAGAGAGAGAGTAAAGTATTACTTTATTGAAATTGTTTTTATCACTCAGCATCATCAATAAATTAAAAAGGACAAGACACATATCAATGACAAACAAAACAAATGAAAACACATATTAAGACACATATAAATCAATGGCACCTGTCGTTTGTTGTTTCTCTAATGCCTGTCTTCCAGTCTGTCAACTCTTAGCCTACTGGTTGAAATCTCAAACTAACATAAGATCCGGAGCATGAAGGCAATTCAATCCAATTCTGATTTAATTTGAATGTAGACTAATTGCTTGGCTTTCCTTGGCTGCTTTTCACTATAAAAGCAAGTTAATCAAGTTGCACTAAAACTGGAGATATAATGCAATCCTGTCAATATGATGAGCCATAGTCCAATGATGTCAGTAGGGGTTTACTCACTAACCTTGTCTTTCTTTGTAACATTCTGTTCTGTATTATTGTGTTGTGTTAACACACCCCTCCGTGTTACAATTTTCCAGCAAGGTTGGCTGCTATTTAACTCTTAAGTTTTCATTTATTTACAGATAGCTAAACCAGAGTCATCCCACTGGGCACAGATGTCAATTCAATTTCTATTCCACGTTGGTTCAACATAATTTTGTTGAAATGAAGTGGAAACAACGTTGATTCAACCAGTGTGCCCAGTGGGATTTATTTAGAATCTAAATATATGGCTCTGGGACTGGGTTAAACCAATGACTTGATACACATGCTTTGCTAAGCATGTTTTGGGGGCCAATCTGGAAACCTTTTACAATGTGAGGATGTGGAAAATTAATGTATTTGGTCCAGTAGTTATTCAGCGCCCTATGTAATTATTGGGAGAGTGACACATTGTTGTTGTTTTGGCTCTGTACTCCAGCGCTTTCGATTTGAAATTATACAAAGGTATTGGGACAAATTTACTTATGTATACTAAAGTAGTCAACAGTTTAGTATTTGGTCCCACATTCCTAGCATGCAATGATTAAATCAAGCTTGTGACTCTACAAACTTGTTGGATGCATTTGCTGTTTGTTTTGGTTGTCTTTCAGATTATTTTGTGCCCAATAGAAATGAATGGTAAATAATGTATTGTGTGATTTTAGAATCACTTTTATTGTAAATAAGAAAATAATGTTTCTAAACACTTCTACATTAATGTGGATGCTACTATGATTACGGATAGTCCTGAATGAATTGTGAATAATGATGAGTGAGAAAGTTACACAATACATTATTTACCATTAACTTCTATTGGGCACAAAATAATCTGAAACACAACCAAAACAAACAGCAAATGCATCCAACAAGTTTGTAGTCACAAGCTTCATGTAATCGTTGCGTGCTAGGAATATGGGACCAAATACTACACTTTTTTTTCTACTTAAATACACATAAGTGAATTTGTCCCAATACTTTTGGACCCCTAAAATGGGAAAATGGGGGGACTATGTACAAAAAGTGCTGTAATTTCTAAACGGTTCACCCGATATGGATAAAAATACACTCAAATTATAGCTGACAGTCTGCACTTTAACCTCATCTTCATTGTATCATTTCAAACCAAAGTGCTGGAGTACAGAGCAACAAATAAAAAAAATCGCTGTCCCAATAATTACGGAGGGCACTGTAAATTGATGGTATAATGTTTTTATAGACACTGAAAGAGTTGTTATTTTTTTGTAAAAGCAAAAGTTTTGATTATTGTGACAAGAAAGAGTTAACGTTAAACATGCTTGCAAACTTGCCTGATGTGTACATGGCAACAACAACAAAAATACTACATTGGGTATTTGGCCTGAAAAAAAGCAAACATATATTTTCTTAATAAAACACTGAATGGTTAATTTGTGTATGAAATATGTGGCCTTGGAATAGTCTTATCTGAACAAATTGTAATTAATTTGCTGGTGTAAAAAATGCTTCTGTTGGTTAAGTACATTGAGTGTTATTCCATAGTGTGTTAGGAAATTAATTTCCATTTACAATTCTTGCTGTAAATAAAATAAATAAATGTACTCACCGATCTTCTCGTTTTTTTTGTATCTCAGACACTAAACTAGAATAGATACGAGCAAAGATTTCTATTATATTGACAAGATAGTCGAGGGACCGCTCTAACAATGGAAATGTTTCAGAATTCGACACTCATTAACCTCCATACAAAAATTCCTCACTTCGTGGTCTTATTTTGGTGGACAGATTGTGGGCGGAGTAAACACTCTGGTTCCGGCTGTTACTCTCTTGAGACGCGTTGAACTAGCATGAACATCATCAAAGAAGCGCCATAAAAAAGCACTCCAAACAGCCAATCACGTTTCATAATTATTTTATCCCGTTCGATTTGCTCATCCAATGAAAACGTTTCATGGTAGAACGTCAAGGTCGGCCATGTTGTGGGGTTTCCACTAGTTACCACATCCACAAAGTCAAACGTGGCTATATCGTAAAAATTGATGATTTTTTTTGTTGCTTTTTAGTCCTCATTTAAGGTTAGTGTTAGGCATATGGTTGGCAGTGTGGTTAAGGGTAGGGTTAGGTTTAAAATCACATGTTAAGAAGATACATTTTAGAAATAGGCAAGGTTTATGCTTTAGTGGCTGTGGTAACTAGTGACGACCATGTTGTGGTTTTGAATGAGGAAGAAGCGGGAGAGGTTAGAGGTTATCGTTTAGCGAGTTATTTTTTATTTAAAGTACTACATTGAGTTACTTTGGACTTCTTGGCTATTTAAGAAAGATAAATGGCATTGTCGAATGTGGTAGTAGTGATTAAAATCCTAGTCGCTACAGCCACATAACCAGGATTGTTAGCTAGCTAGTTTAGCTAACCACAAGCTAGCTAATTTCAAGGGAAGGGGAAAGGTAATTTGATAGCTAGCTGGTTAGCAGTGTTGTTTAGCTAACTAGCTACGATTTACTTCCCCCGGCCGAATGACGTTGGGTGGCTTTATGTGCTTTTGGCTACGCTGGCAGGCGGGTTGGAAGCAACCATAGCGATACACATTTTCGCGGGCGGGAGGTTTTAAACTTCTCTAAACATGTTCAATAAATTTTACGAATTAATTGGAACGGGCTTCGCTAATCTCCGCAATGGAGTACCAGCTCCCGACCAACAAGATAATGACACACACAGAGTACAACAAGGGGGACAGATAAGGAGAAAAAGACCCATTGGCTGGTAAGTTAAGGTTATGCTAATGTTGGCTAGCTATATGTAATCTATTTGTTGTGTAGTATTCTAATTTGGCTAGCTAACTAACGGTAGTCATCTAATAAGCTAACGTTAGCTAGCCAATTTAGCTTAGTTTACTAGCTGGTGTGGCGGCACTGGATGCCCAGTTTGTTTGATGACCTAGCTAACATTAGCTAATTGTCAACTATTTGTGAGTTGTAGCTAAACTTGCGGACTTGTCTATTTGAGATGGTGGTGAGATTTAGACCAGCCAGTTAGTTACTAGCTAGCTAGCGTTAGAGGTATGGCACACTGTATGACACATTTGGGAGTGGGGTTGAGCAACCAAAGTGCGTACTCCGCAAGTCCCCCCCCATGACCGAATATAACCCCTATGAGTGGAACAGGTCACTGACTAAAGTGAATGTAGCTAGCTTGCTTGCTCTACCAGAATTATCACGGCCAAAAAACAAATATAAGACTGCCCACATTGTCACTGATTCTCTGGCACATATTCATGTTGGATATTGTTTCCCCCCTTTTTTCATAGTTTGGAGGATGGCGACCAAAATGACCAGGCGCTAGCAGTGAAGAAATTTCGGATGGGTAAACTAACTGCAATCTTGGCTGTGCATATACACTATATATACAAAAGTATGTGGACACCCCTTCAAATTAGTGGATTAGGCTATTTCAGCCACACCTGTTGCTGACAGGTGTATCAAATCGAGCACTCAGCCATGCAATCTCCATAGACAAACCTTGGCAGTAGAAGAGCTCAGTGACTTTCAATGTGGCACCATCATAGGATGCCACCTTTCCAACAAGTCAGTTCGTCAAATTTCTGCCCTGGTAGAGCTGCCCCGGTCAACTGTAAGTGCTGTTATTGTGAAGTGGAAACGTCTAGGAGCAGCAACCGGCTCCGCCGCGAAGTGGTAGGCCACACAAGCTCACAGAATGGGACTGCCGAGTGCTGAAGCGCGTAAAAATTGTCAGTCCTCGGTTGCAACACAAACTACAGAGTTCCAAACTGCCTCTGGAAGCAACATCTGCACAAGAACTGTTCCTCGGGAGCTTCATGAAATGGGTTTCCATGGCGGAGCAGCCGCACACAAGCCTAAGATCACCATGCGCAATGCCAAGCGTCAGCTGGAGTGGTGTAAAGTTCACTGCCATTGGACTCTGGAGCAGTGGAAACACGTTCTCTGGAGTGATGAATCACGCTTCACCATCTGGCAGTCCGACTGACAAATCTGGGTTTGGTGGATGCCAGGAGAACGCTATCTGCCCCAATGCATAGTGCCAACTGTAAAGTATGGAGGAGGAATAATGGTCTGGGGCTGTTTTTCATGGTTCTAGGCCCCTTAGTTCCAGTGAAGGGAAATCTTAATGCTATAGCATACAATGACATTCTAGACGATGTGAGGTCCATACAGAAATGGTTTGTCGAGATTGGTGTGGAAGAACTTGACAGGCCTGTAGAGCCCTGACCTGAACCCCATCGAACACCTTTGGGATGAATTGGAACTCCGACTGTTAGCCAGGCCTACTCACCCAACATCAGTGCCCGATCTCACTAATGCTCTTGTGGCTGAATGGAAGCAAGTCCCCGCAGCAATGTTCCGACATCTCGTGGAAACAATTCCCATAAGAGTGGAGGCTGTTATAGCAGCAAAGGGGGGACCAACTCCATATTAATGCCCATGATTCTGGAATGAGATGTTCGACGAGCAGGTGTCCACATACTTTTGGTCATGTAGTGTATCTTGTGGTGTCTAACATGTTCCCGGCACAACAGTGTATACAGTGTTTGATAAACAGTCCATGGCTCCCTATCTGACCTGATATGGTGTGTTTGTGGATATGACAACAGAGGTCCTCATTGACACAGTGAAGACTGCGGCTGAAGGGGTGAAGAGCCATAGCTCCAACGTGGCTTCCTGGGTACGGAATAGTGTGACTCCTACCTTGAGGAACATACTGCCCGCTTCCCCAGACCCCCCTCCGGAAGAACACTCTCATGAAGAGCCAGCAAGAGAGTCCCAACCAGAACCCTCAACTTCTGCACCTCATCCCTCAACTTTCTGGGAAGAGACTGAGGTATTGGATCTCTATATGATGTTTCAGGGCCCTTAATTCACAAAGTGTTTCTGTGTATTAGTGCTGATCTTGGATACGTTTTTGAGTTTTAAATCATAATGAATAAGAAGGGGGACTTGATCGTAGATCAGCACTTTTGAGACAGTTTTTGAATATGGGCCCAGATCTAGTAGTAGATTTATACATATTCATTACTCCAGTTTATTACAGGCCAGCACTCTGTTATATTCATATTGAACAATAATGTAATTTGTTTTTATGGTATTGTTTTCAGGTCCTTGAGGTGAGGTGCTCTGATCCCCTGGACGGGTTGTTTGTTGCTCCCTCGACAACTCTGGAATGGAAAACCTCTAAATCAGGCAAGACTCTATTCTAAGAATGTCTATGAAACCATTCCTGCTGCTGGCTCGAAATGTCACTAATGTTGCTATGGAAATGGAACAGTTGTTTGATCTACACTCTTCTTCCTCCTTTGTTCACTGCAGAGTCCTCTAGAATTGAGAAGACGATGATAGGATCGAAGGTTTGCAGACGCCAAGTGTGCATGGCTCTCACACATCGTGATGCGCCCAAAACTAATGGGCACTCTGTCAGTCTGCCTCATTCCTCCAGCAGTACCCCTAAGCCATGTCCCTCTACCCGCCTGGGCAGGAGCCACCTCAGAACACCTGCATCAACAAGGTATGCTCATATTGTCAATAGATATAGGCCTACCTTTCTCACTGAGGAAAAAAGTAATTCTGCTATTAATCAAGCATTGAAAACCTTGCTTGAATTTCAAAGAGTGCTTGAAAGTGCATTATTTTCCGTGCCTGATAGTGCCCCATTCACAATAATATGAATAACATGTTTGCTGTAATAATTTCATTCTCTCTGTCTGTAGCCAGTTTACCTCAGCAGGATGTAGCTCCTTCACCAGCATGTATGAGAAGACCTTCCCCATCCGCGTAGTGCAGAGTCCTTCACACGGCAGCCCTTCCAACCGCCTCCTTAGAGCCAGGGCTCACTGCACCGCACAAGAGGTCAGATACCACCTACCAGCATTTTTATGGCTCCCACTTGCTGCACCGTTTGCTGAACTTTTGCTATTGGGCTGTTTTCAAATAGATGGATAGATATATCGACTAACAATGCAGAAGAATAGTCATATGACTATTCTTCTGCATTGTAAGTTGATATATACCTTGATAGATACATGTAGTCCAGAATATACCTGGAGAATGTCAAACGCCACAATTTTTGTTTTGTTGCATCTGCTCCACATCCAATCCTTATTTATAATATAGAAGGTTGGGTCCTCTCTGTGTTGCTCTAGTCTGTCTGTGAGGAGGAGAAGGTGGTGTACAGACAGCTGCTGGCCATGGTCTCAGGTGGACAGTCCTTGTCGTTCCACAACGGCAGCTCCCATGGCTTTCCGCGCTCACACAGAGACTTGTGAGTATAACAACCACAAAGCTAATGCTACAGTCCTCTCACTCTCCTCAAGTCATTGAGGATGACTGACAATTCAGTCGTGCTCAATGACCTGTACTCGCACGTTGATGCAACCACACACAATTTCATCAGGAAATCTACCTTTTTGTACTTCTCCCTGGGTTTCATAGTCCTACATCTTGGCCATTTGGTGTACTGGTGCTCCTTTCTAATAGCCCCCTCCCCTTTTTCCTTTGTTCTGACCTGTCTCTCTCTCACTCATTCACTCACTCAGCAGGCGTCTGCTCCAGTGTTCATCCCCTTCAGGGGCTGGAGATGCCTCAGAGGGCCCCAGTGAACCCCCAAGCCCCCGTCCAGAGTCCAGCCAGGGCTGCAGCAACGTCCCCAGCCCAGGGGAGGGCTCCTCCAGTGGGGCAGGGAACCACACCTGGGGCCCTGACTCAGACCTCAGCCCCAGGGGACCAGGGACACTACAGTCTGCCCCCTCTCCAGCTACCCTACATGACACCTCTTCTCAGGACACACAATCATCAGGTGAAACTTCTTAGCACATTTCCACTTCATCAGAGTTGATCTAGTCGTTTATTGACCACAAGGAGGGAAATGGATTTATCACCACCACCATCAGCAGTATACAGAGACAGGGCATGATAGAGCTGTAGTGCAAAAATAGTTTTATGTGTTGTTTCCATAAAAGTCTACGTGTTTGTCTCTTGTGTGCTAATTTTGACCATGTCTTGTTCTGCAGCACATGATGGGGACTCCGTAATCATTGTGAAAGAGCAGAAGGGCAAAAAGCCATGCAGTTCAAGGTAAGTGTTTTGAATAGTTTGTTTTTGTTAAATTGTGGGTGTTATGTACTTTGTATTCCCCATCTAACCTGGTTTCTCTGTCTCGCTCTGTGTCTCTCTCCAGTGTGCCATGCTTCCAAGCTGAACTCTGGATCAAGGAATTGTAAGTCCCCTAATTTGTAACATTCATGATTGGTACATTTTTCTCGTCATGTGCCTGTGCATACTAAATACAATTTAAATCCACCTCTAGCTCATTATAGAAGTCCTTTCCTCAAGTCGATGTGTGTGTCTGTGTTTTCCAGGACAAGCATGTATGACTCTCGTGCCCGGGAGAGACGGAGGCAGATAGAGGAACAGGAGGCCCTAGCTGCTCAGCTGCTGAGACAGGTAGTTAGAATCCCCTTCTCTGTCCTCATTGGTGTGATGTCAGCCCTCATGTCTATACCAAGTCCCACATTTACCACAGACGCGGTCAATGGAAAAGTTAACGTTTTCCCTCTATGCTTTATTCAAGCTGTAGTTTATTAACTATATGAAATGAGATGCTCTTTTAAATGGTGAGGACCACTGAAATAAACGTTCAACTCTATAGTGGTCCTACTAACCCTGTACTCAATAGAAAATGATATGGTGCTCTAACCCTCCTGTCCTGTGGTCTGGTCCAGCGTCTGTCAGATGACAGCCAGCTGGGCAACAGGTCCGTGGAGCTGCATGTTAGAGTCCCCCTGGAGAAGGAGGTTCCTCTGGCCCCCCTCATAGAGGACCACAAACCCACTGAGGAGAAACCAGAGTTCCCTGAGCTCACTGAGGTACCATTCACAGTCTTTTGGTTATGTGTATTGTGCTTATTTTATCACTGCGAATGTGAGCCAGCGCATTACCAATCAAATGCATTGTAATAATTTGATTGAGTTCATTGAGACGTTTTGAATAAATGAAATGGATTTTCTCACTGTGTGCATCAGGATGGTACATAGCATGCAGCCTTTAGCTGAGCCGCCATGTTTGTGTGTGTCTGTCCAGGAAATGGAGGGGGAGGTGGGCCAGGCGCTGAGGGGAGGCAGCCAGGACGAGGTGCTGAGTGAAGGCTTCAGACTCACCATCACACGCAAAGACCTCCAGACACTCAGCCACCTCAACTGGCTCAACGACGAGGTGAGAGCACATCACACTGCTTCTGTTTATGTCGTCATCTTATGCCACTATTTTTGGAGACTGCTAGTCATTTCTTCTCTCTCTGTGTCTGAGCCTATACAGGAAAGAGAATAACTAATACAGAAGTGGTTTATCAGTGGATCTATGCTGTTTTCTTTGCTTCACCCGCTGTCTCCTTCCTCTCCAGGTGATCAACTTCTACATGAACCTGCTGGTGGAGCGTGGTAAGGATCCCGGCCTGCCGACGGTCCATACCTTCAACACCTTCTTCTTCCCCAAGCTACGCAGTGCAGGCTACTCTGCCGTACGCCGCTGGACCAAAAAGATGGACATCTTCTCAGTGGATGTCATACTGGTGCCCGTCCACCTGGGGGTGCACTGGTGCCTCTCTGTGAGTTAACATACAATATATTGTACTTTACTGCTGCTGCCTGTCTACCTGGGGGTGCAGTGGGCTGGCCTGGTTACGCATCCACCATAGTTTTTTAAAGTTTTTTAATTTTAATTTCACCTTTATTTAACCAGATAAGCCAGTTGAGAACAATTTCTCATTTACAACTGCGACCTGGCCAAGGTAAAGCAAAGCAGTGCGATTAAAAACAACAACACAGAGTTACATATGGGGTAAAACAAAACATAAAGTAAAAAATACCACAGAAAATATATGTGCAAATGTAGCAAGTTATGGAGGTAAGGCAATAAATAGGCCATAGTGCAAAATAATTACAATTAGTATTAACACTGGAATGATAGATGTGCAAATAGAGATACTGGGGTGCAAATGAGCAAATTAAATAACAATATGGGGATGAGGTAGTTGGGTGGGCTAATTACAGATGGGCTGTGTACAGGTGCAGTGATCGGTAAGCTGCTCTGACAACTGATGCTTGAAGTTAGTGAGGGAGATGAGTCTCCAGCTTCAGAGATTTTTGCAGTTCATCCATTCATTGACAGCAGAGAACTGGAAGGAATGGCGGCCAAAGGAGGTGTTGGCTTTGGGGATGACCAGTGAGATATACCTGCTGGAGCGCATACTACGGGTGGGTGTTGCTATGGTGACCAATGAGCTAAGATAAGGCGGAGATTTGCCTAGCAGTGATTTATTTGGCCTGGAGCCAGTGGGTTTGGTGACGAATATGTAGTGAGGACCAGCCAACAAGAGCGTACAGGTCACAGTGGTGGGTAGTATATGGGGCTTTGGTGACAAAACGGATGGCACTGTGATAGATTACATCCAATTTGCTGAGTAGAGTGTTGGAGGCTATTTTGTAAATGACATCGCCGAAGTCAAGGATCGGTAGGATAGTCAGTTTTACAAGGGCATGTTTTGCAGCATGAGTGAAGGAGGCTTTGTTACGAAATAGGAAGCAGATTCTAGATTTCACTTTGGATTGGAGATGCTTAATGTGATTCTGGAAGGAGAGTTTACAGTCTTAACCAGACACCTAGATATTTGTAGTTGTCCACATACTCTAGGTCAGACCCGTCGAGAGTAGTGATTCTAGTCGGGTGGGCGGGTGCCAGCAGCATTTGATTGAAGAGCACGCATTTAGTTTTACTAGCGTTTAAGAGCAGTTGGAGGCTACGGAAGGAGTGTTGTATGGCATTGAAGCTCGTTTGGAGGTTTAACAGTGTCCAATGAAGGGCCAGATGTATACAAAATGGTGTTGTCTGCGTAGAGGTGGATCTGAGAGTCACCAGCAGCAAGAGCGACATCATTGATATACACAGAGAAAAGAGTCGACCCAAGAATTGAACCCTGTGGCACCCCCAAAGAGACTGCCATAGGTCCAGACAACAGGCCCTCCGATTTGACATATTGAACTCTATCTGAGAAGTAGTTGGTGAACCAGGCGAGGCAGTTATTTGAGAAACCAAGGCTATTTAGTCTGCCAATAAGAATGCGGTGGTTGACAGAGTCGAAAGCCTTGGCCAGGTCGATGAAGACGGCTGCACAGTACTGTCTATTATCGATCGCGGTTATAATATCGTTTAGGACCTTGTGGCTGAGATGCACCCAGCTCGGAAACCAGATTGCATAGCGGAGAAGGTACGGTGGGATTCGAAATGGTCAGTGATCTGTTTGTTAACTTGGCTTTCGAAAGGCAGGGCAGGATGGATATTGGTCTGTAACAGTTTGGATCTAGAGTGTCACCCCCTTTGAAGAGGGGGATGACCGTGGCAGCTTTCCAATCTCTAGGGATCTCAGACATTACGAAAGAGGTTGAACAGGCTAGTAATAGGGGTTGTGACAATTTCGGCGGCTATTTTTAGAAAGAAAGGGTCCAGATTGTCTAGCCCAGATGATTTGTAGGGGTCCAGATTTTGCAGCTCTTTCAGAACATCAGCTGTCTGAATTTGTGTGCAGGAGAAGCGGGGTGGGCATGGGCAAGTTGCAGTGGAGGGTGCAGAGCTGGTGACCAGGGTAGTGGTAGCCAGATGGAAAGCATGGCCAGCCGTATCAAAATAATCAAAATTCTCAATTATTGTAGATTTATCGGTGGTGATAGTGTTTCCTAGCCTCAGTGCAGTGGGCAGCTGGGAGGAGGTGCTCTTATTCTCCATGGACTTTAGTGTCCCAAAACTTTTTGGAGTTAGTGCTACAGGATGCAAATTTCTGTTTGAAAAAGCTAGCCTTTGCTTTCCTAACTGCTTGTGTATATTGGTTCCTAACTTCCCTGAAAAGTTGCATATCGCGGGGGCTATTCGATGCTAATGCAGTATGCCACAGGATGTTTTTGTGCTGGTCAAGGGCAGTCAAGTCTGAGGAGAACCAGGGGCTATATCTGTTCTTAGTTCTGCATTTTTTGAACGGGGCATGCTTATTTAAGATTGAGAGGAAAGCACTTTTAAACAACAACCAGGCAAGTTTTAGGGAGCGTTTGACAGTGATGAGGGGTGGTCGTTTGACCGCGAACCCGTTACGGACGCAGGCAATAAGGCAGTGGTTGAAGACAACGGAGGTGTATTTAGAGGGTAAGTTAGTCAGGATGATATCTATGAGGGTGCCCATGTTTACAGATTTAGGGTTGTACCTGGTAGGTTCCTTGATAATTTGTGTGAGATTGAGGGCATCTAGTAGGATGGCCGGGGTGTTAAGCATATCCCAGTTTAGGTCACCAAGCAGTACGAACTCTGAGGATAGATGGGGGGGCAATCAATTCACATATGGTGTCCAGGGCACAGCTGGGGGATGAGGGGGGTCTGTAGCAAGCGGCAACAGTGAGAGACTTATTTCTGGAAAGGTGGATTTTTAGAAGTAGGAGCTTAAACTGTTTGGGCACAGACCTGGATAGTATGATAGAGCTCTGCAGGCTATCTCTACAGTAGATTGCAACTCCACCCCCTTTGGCAGTTCTATCTAGACGGAAAATGTTGTAGTTGGGGATGGACCTTTCTGAATTTTTGGTGGCCTTTCTAAGCCAGGATTCAGACACTGCTAGAACATCAGGGTTGGCAGAGTGTGCTAACGCAGTGAATCACTCAAAGGAAGGAGGCTTCTGATGTTAACGTGCAGAAAACCAAGACTTTTACGGTTACAGAAGTCAACAAATGATAACTCCTGGGGAGTAGGAGTGATACTGGGGGCTGCAGGGCCTGGGTTAGCCTCTACATCACCAGAGGAACAAAGGAGGACTAGAATAAGGATACGGCTAAAGGCTTTAAGAACTGGTCTTCTAGTGTGTTGGGTACAGAGAATAAAGGGGGCAGATTTCCAGGCATTGTAGAATAGATTCAGGGCATTATGTACAGACAAGGATATGGAAGGATATGAGTACAGTGGAGGTAAACCTAAGCGTTGGGTAACAATGAAAGAGAGAGCATCACTGGAGGCACCGATTGAGCCGGTCTCCGCGTGTATGGGGGGTGGAACAAAGGAGCTATTTGAGGCAGTTTGAGAATGACTTGGGGTTCTATATTGAAATTGTATAATAAGAACTAACTGGAACAGCAATAGGCAAGGCATATTGACATGGGAGAGAGGCATAAAGCAATCACAGGTGTTATTAGAGAGAACTAAGACCACAACTGGTAATGACGATGAAAGTTTGGGCTGAGGCTAAACAGATAAACAGGACAGGGTACCGTGTAAAGGAACAGTCCGGCAGGCATCAGCTGTGCAGCTGAGTGATCATAAGGTCCAGTGAACAGCAATATGTGAGTCCGAGAGCAGTTAGAATTGGTGCTAAAGCACGGCTGTTGTTTGCGTGTGCTAGCGGGCCGGGGCTAGCAGATGGATCTTCGTGGTCGTCGCAACGGGAAGCCTGTTGAAACCACAGACGATGGTTGCTGGAACCATGCTGGAAAGGACAATGTGAAAATAAAATATTCAAGCCTGCACAGCATGGTTCAGATGGGCTCTATAGTGGTAATCACACTAGACAGAATCTGTAGTGTGATGTTTATATTGACTATTTTCTTTCTTCTTTTTCCTTTCAGGTGGTGGATCTCCGTAAGAAGAGTGTCACATACTTTGATTCAATGGGAGGAAAAAATGACGAAGCCTGCCGGATATTACTGCAATACCTGCAGCAGGAAAGCAAGGACAAGAAGGGCAAGAACCTGGATACGTCGGAATGGACTCTGCAGAGCAAGAAACGCAACGTACGTGTTACACTATGATATCTAACCGAGATCTGTCAACTCAACATGCATTGACACTTCACTGATTGACGTTGCCATCTTTTGAAAAATGTATCTCAATCTATTTCTCCCAACAGGAGATTCCTCAGCAGATGAATGGAAGTGACTGTGGAATGTTCACATGCAAATATGCAGAGTACATCACCAAAGACAAGCCAATCACATTCACACAAGTAAGTACTTCAACCGCCCAGCTGCCCCTGTGTCTGTTGGAGAGAGGCCAGTATTGGAGGCCAGTGTTTAATACTGTTTGAGGTGTGCAAAGCCCAGCTCATCCATTTGTGATTGTGATTTCTACCTCTACAAGTTCATTAATAACCTCTAAAGTCTAAGCTGATTGGGAGGGTTCTACTAAGCTAACATATGGAATTGTCTTAAGATGGTCATACCATGGATCGTTTAGCTAGGAGATATAAGAAAGCTCCGGAAATATGTGTGTATTTGTTGGCACAAAACTACCTCCATACTTCCATTTAATTTGTATGGGTTACCTTATACGAGTCCCGTGTGGGGAGAACACCATCGGAGAACACCATTGTGTTCGTGAGAGTCTTCTCTTTCCATAGAGGGGTCATATTCATTTGTAGGGCAAACTGTTTTTGTGAGAAGACCGATTTCCGGGATGTTTGGGTTGGGTGGCAGAGCATCATGGGAGTTTTGTGAAACACTCGATAGAAAGTCTGCATCTCGATTCGCTTCGTTTGGAGGGACGACTAGAGGGCTGAAAAGGCACTACGCCTCGCTCAAAGTTGACTTGGGATACCACTACGACTCGATGGGGATCGCTCAAAACGGAGGGGTAGGGCTAAGGGAGTGGGGTGGGAGGCATTGGGATTGAGCCTATGAGTAACTAACTCAGTATTTCCCTTCCTTCCAATTGACAGAAACACATGCCCTACTTCAGGAGACGGATGGTCTGGGAGATATTGAATCGGAAACTGTTGTGATGAAATCGGGAAGAGATTTCTGAACAGGTAGCTACTGTTTGGTCAAGGGCGTGGAAGTGTGTGAAATGATGATGGTGCCCATGACGCTGTGGCTGTTCCATTGCAGGAGGATTCATTTATTGCAACCACAACATCCTGTGTATTAGCAAGCAAGGGTCTCTCTTTCAATTGGGGTTGTTCTCATTTACAAATCATACTCTGAAATGTTCCAGTCAGAACGCCTGTCTAGTGAAGTTGGGCCATCCAATGCAACTCCTTGTATTTGGTCACTGTCGATATTTTTGTAAACTACTCAAAGGTATAGTTCAATGAAAGCTTGGTGTTCTGATGTGATGACTGTTAACACCTTATTTTTATAGTTTGTGGCCAACACCCATACCTGGTTAAATAAACTGGTTAAATGTGAGAACAGAGCTCGAGATGCGGTGACATTCTTTGATTTATATCTGGACACCCACATTTGATAGTTGTTGTTAGCTAAATAGAAAATATATGCAACAAACTTCAGAGTATAATTTGTAAATGGGTAGGCCTAGATATGGAGGTGGTGTGTTGCCATACATTGCTATTGTGTGGTACTTGAGCTGACACGAGTATCTTCATTGGTTAATTGGACCCCAAAACAGATAAGCTTCAGTGATGCTTCCTTGACCAAGAGACCCGTTATTCCAAGACTAAATTGTGGCCTGAAATTTAAAGTCTATTTTGTTTAAATAAGCAAAGCAAAAAACTGTCTGGTGCATTTTTTTCTGGCTATTTTCGACATGTGTACATACTGATGAGTATACCGTTTCTTGGATAATGTATTTAATATACATTTTGTACCTTTTTATTATCTGTTTTGTATCTAGAACAAAATCTTTTTAGAAATAAATTCCACAAGTATTGTGTATGTGCATCTCTTATGTTTGGAAAGGTATACATTACATGAGCATACACACTCTTGGTAATAAAAGGCACATGGACAAAATATATATTTTTTATAAAAGGATTCCTTTTAATAATACAAAAAAAAAAGTTCAAAAACATCAAACCAAAGAAACATTTTGAAAAGCTGTGTTTGTCAAGAAAGGGGAATTTTAGGCTGCATTTACACAGGCAGCCCAATTCTGATATTTTGCCCAATTATTGGCGAAAGACCAATTAGTGGAATAAGCTCAGAATTGGGCTGCCTGTGTAAACGCAGCCATAGACCTGCTAGTATGGCACATAAGGACAAATTTAATGATTGACAAAAGTGAATAAGATTGTACATGATTGCTTTACAATGGACTTGATAAAGCCAGGGAATAGTAATGTTAAGGCTGTGCGCCAATGACTATGAAATGTGTTGCTTTTTAACCTGTCTGACTGACTTTACATGACATGGATGACTTATTGCTGGACGGAGCTTCAACTAATATTTTCTCCCTCTAGTTTGCATTGTACAATGAAAGACAAACAGTAGAGCCCACTCCTACGCAACCTTTAAAATCCTAAATTAGCAGCAAGATGTTTCAAGTGGACTTCATGTAAAGGATTATCTGAACTATGGAAAAGGGCGAGAGCATTCTGACATTTCAAACTAAGGCTGACATTTTTTTATTTAAACACATCTGGAATGATTGTGGCCTCAAAATAAATATGACAATGTAACAAACATTAAATTGTGGTTTCCTAAGACTGATTCTACTACATGAGAGTAAATCTTACAAGAAAATAATTTGTTTATCATTTGCAGACAGTGCATGAATGTTTCCAGATAGCAATTTAGTGTGTAGCACACTTTAAATCCTCTCTTGATGAAATCTATAAGGCATTTCTGATAATATTCTTCCTACCACAAATTAATTCATGAGACCATTCATAGAGCTTATTAATAGTGTCAACAAACCTTTTCATGTACAGTCACAAATCAAGGAAAAAGAAAGAACTACAGATGTATTCTAAACTGAGCATTGATCACTTAGAAATGTCCAAATGCCTACCGGATGATGTCTTTGGTAACAAACAAAAAATCTATAACCAATATTTTGGTTGACAAAATAAGGACTGTGCATCTGGATGGACAACAGGTAGTCAGTATCCTATTGTTAGGAGATGGTGTGAGGCCTTTAGCAAGATAGCTGAGTGATTTTCTTTCTGATTTTCTCCAACCTCATGAACCATGCTGTACATGAAAACATGGTAATGCTTTATTTGGATAGTCCATCTGTAGATGTTCAACAGATGGTCATACTATCAAGGTTAGGGTTAGTAGATAGTTCAAATGTTACTGATTGTCTGTAGATCATATACAGATATTCCCTTCTATGCAGCCATCTCACTGTCATTAGATGAACAACGAGGCGTATAATCTTACAACTAAACGTTTTGGATTAACTAAAATGAAAGCCACCAATAGCAGAATGGTAAGTTTCAAAAGTCACTTGACAAACAGCCTATTGTCACCTGAAAAATAAAAACTTCTCATATTCATCTACAGTGTAAGTATTGCATTATTGTGGCCAATAAATTAATTGCATAGATCACTGGCCATTTTAAGAAACAAAACAGTCTGATTAGATGTTTGACCTGGGATTTAGGCCTGGTTTGTGAACGTTGGACAGAAGAGTGAGGATATGGACACAGTACCTGCTGTGACTGTGAGGATAGCCTTGAGAACCATAGAAGGTATGACCTTATAAAACATCTCAGCACCTTGCACACTAACCCTCAGCTGACTTTACATTGCTCTAGTTGCGTAGGAGGTAATATTACTTTTCACACTGCATTCCCTAACCACTGACTGACTTAATGACTACTCTACCACGTGGGACACATTTCTGAAATCATTTCTAAGAGGTGTTACACTTAGGGCTCTATTCAATCTGTAAAGCTGAAGTGTTACAGGTTGTGCAATATAAATGTAAAGGTCATTTCCAATTGAGCCGTTTACCGTGAATGCGGTCTCCGCCAATGCGGGAACGTTGCCTTTACATTTCAATTGGGATTGAATAGAGCCCATAATTATCTTGGATTGATGAGCAGTGAGCACACCTCATTAAACGGTGAACGTGCCAAAAGTGATGACACAGACTGATTTGAAATCTCTCAAACATTTAGAGCATTTACCATGTGATTGAAAATTAAAACAGAGATTGAGAAAAATAAAAACTCAAATGACAGACATTATTTCAAAAGAAAAAGCCAACAAATCTTTTTTTTTTTTTAACTACTCAATGCACACTACCAAAATTCAAATGGATCAATCTGAAACGTATTAAATCAAATAAAAAATCTCACAAACTTTCTTTAAATAAAAAAAAACAGTCACTTGGAATCAAAACAAAAACAAATCAACAATAACAGAGGAATCAACGAACAGACAGAGAGGAAGTAGCGAAGCATCTCATTAGGCTACTGGCCATATGTTTTGGATCTCTCATTTACTTGTTTAAACTAATAGCGCAACACTCAACAATATGAACTCCTAAGAACAACTTTGGGTCTGTTTAAAGGGTAGCAGCTTAACCCACTAAAACCAAATGTAAAGACTTATTTATGTTGTTGGTTAGCATTGGAGCAATATAGGATTAAATTCCCCAAATATAACCAGCAACTAAATGTATTTCATGTCAAATTTAATCATGCATATATTTTGTATTTTCCCTATATAATTGTATTATAATTGGCCAGAATCTGGAAATAATCAGTTAAATGTTTGATTGTCTTAAGCTTTATTTCTAAATATCTATTTAGATTGTGAGAATTATTGTGAGAATTTCAACTAGGGACCAAGTGCTAAAAAACTGCTCTGAGTTGATAGCACCAGATATGGCACACATCTATGATCTAAGTAACTTAAGCAGTTTTTCAGCCTTCTTTCTTCAAACATTTACCAAAAACAACAAGCAGTGTGAAGTGAAGAAAACAATTATTTTTGAATCAACACAAAATAATTCAGGTGAAAAGCTTACAAATAACAGATGATAAAATGAAAAACTAAATCAGCATATTTTACAAAAAAGTACAACTAATCGACTTTATGTTCCTGATTTCATTCTGGCTCACCAGAATAGTTAGGAAAATAATTTGTTAATACGTGCACAAAAAATAATGTGTGTGTGTGTGTTTTTTTCTCTTTCTTCGACTATAGAGTCATGTTCTGTGGTCAAAATAGATGCTCCAAGTTCTGTTCGTTTTCACAGTATCCATTAATCTCTATTCAAGAGTTTCCCGTAACCTCTGATTTTTAAATATCCTTTTCTCTTTAGTGTGACTGTCTGGTGCTTCTGTCCAGAGCCACTAGTCACTGAGCTGAGCTGAGCTGAGCTGTACGGACCGCAGGTGGCCCAGGAAATAGACTAGTGTAACCCACCTGTCCCTCCTCTTCACTTGCTATGCTGATAGGAGTAACCTGTGTGTTCTGTGGGAGTCTCCAGGGAAACCTGTTGTTGGATGGCACTTTCCTGTTAACATATTGAAGAGGTATTCATCAATCAACCAATCATCAGTAAAGTGACCAGTTGTTTCATACCACAACATTATAGTTTTAAACGTGTACATGATACTGCAACATATTTCCCCCCCGGGGATAATAAAGTCAGTAAAGTAAATTATAGTAGGACGTTTCTTACCTCAACTGAAACGGTGGTCTGAGGCACTTGGGTGTACTGGGGGATGTAGGTCCCTTGCATAGATGTGTTTGCAGGCATATACTAAAATAGAGAGGAGAAAACTATTAGAACGTAATCATCAGGGGTGCAACTTTCACTGGGGATGGTGGGACATGTCCCCCCCACATTCTGAAATTGCATTTTTGTCCCGCCCCCAGTTTTATTATTGGAATGTGATACAAAACGAGGTAACGGTGTGCTTTAGGACCAGGCGGACGCCTCCAAGCGGTTGGGTAGGCTGTTTGGAGTGTTTATCCGACTGGATAAAAAATTAAGATTATGTCCAAAGTATCTACTGTATGTCTATACAGTAAGCGTCGTCCAGGGTAGGGGAGGGAATGGCCGGCAGGGATGTAGCTCAGTTGATAGAGCATGGCGTTTGCAACGCCAGGGTTGTGGGTTCGATTCCCACGGGGGGGCAAGTATAAAAAAATATATATATGTATTCACTAACTGTAAGTCGCTCTGGATAAGAGTGTCTGCTAAATGACTAAAATGTAAATGTAAATGTAGTGTGCTGTGAGGACTGACCGTGCCACTGCTGCCCATAGAGAGGTGGCTGAGCTGCTGTGTGAGAGGCCCCATCATAGAGGTTGGCTGGATGGACATGGTGTGGTCCATGCCCGGCGTCAGGACTTGGCCCTACGGACACACACACATAGAGTTAACATACACATAGACAAACAAAAATGCACTTATGCATATATGCGCATACACACACAATTGTTTGTCACACAGCTGAAACGTTGAGTGCAAACATCACACAGAGTGTCTATGTTAATGCTTAGCAGGTGTCTCTCTCAAACACAAAAAGAGAGAGACAAGGCAGATCTCACTGATTCACTAATAGGCAGTAACAGTAGCGGTGGGTAAAACTCACTGAGGGCTGCATGAGGTACTGCTGATGATGATGCATCCATGACTGTGGACCGTGGATCTGCAGCAGGGAGGAAAGATAGACAAACAACATAAGATGTATGCTTTCTGCAGATTTTCAGAATAAGAAATAAATCCTCTGGACACAGTAATATATCCACAGAAATACAACAGACTGACCTGGTAGGTATTAACAGGAGAGTGCATGTAGGGGGAGAGGGAGGTCTGAGCGATCATTCTGTTAGGGGCCATACTGTAGGGGGATGAGTAGAACCTGGAGACCGAGAGAGAGAGAAGACAGCCATCAGTATCCAACACATACTGTACACATATGTCTAGGATTATCTCAGTGAGGTTTGGTGGAGTATCTGCTCACCCATTCTGTAAGGCTGTGGTGTGGTCATATGTCAGTGTCATTCCTCCCTGTGGTCAAACACATACAGATACATGCAGTAAGCACACATACAGTATTACATGCATTTGACTGAGAAATATCTAACCAGAAAGACAACTCCCATTTGAGCTTTAAAGTAACTGTTCAATCTCACTTTTAAAAGTACATGTTCTGTTACCGCATACCCAAATGATGTTGTTGACTCATCCTATACTCGTATTTGTGGCCAAAGCATAAACTGTAGACAAAAACACTTCAAACTTGTATCTCAAACAGACCGTTTCAAAAATGCTTGCTGTTTCCTTGTAGAAGATGAAGCAACGTCGGACAGTTACTTTAATGTTACTGTACTTAATACAGTTGAAAGTACCTGAATAGCCTTGTTGAAGTGACAACATTTGCAAAGACAAGAAAGACTACAGGGAAGATGGCAGACTTTACTGTCTGAATGAGAACTCACCGTTTCCCCATCTGTTGTCCAGGGACGGCCATTCTGCAGGTACTTTCCCTGGCTCTGTCTCTTCTTCTGTCCTCCATCTGCAAACTTACATAACAGGGGTTCCGAGGGCACTGGGAGGAGAGGAGAAGAAGAGGGTTGAGTGACTGTGGAGCACTGAAGGGGTATAATCTGTGTATTGTACATTAAAATATGACAGTGAATCAAGACACTGTGGAAGATGGGCGCCTTTCTGTTGCTCCTGACCCTTTCCCCCCAAGAAATTGAAAACATGATGGGATAAAGATGAATCACCTGGTACTCCAGGTGGACTCTTGATATATTTGCCATTGAAATGTTGAATGATAGTCTCGCATTTCTCTGTTGACTCCATCCTGCAAATAAAGAATGATTTACAGGATGATGTACTAACCCCAGTAACCAGCAGAGGGCTCCGTAGACAGTTGAGTTCACCAGGGGGCGCGTTTAGTGCGACGCAATGTTTTGGAATGTTCAGATAGAAATAGGCTATGTAGAAGAGACATGCTTCCCTGACATGTAGAATTAGTAATCACATCAGCTCTACTCATGGCATTTCTATCTGCAACGTTCAACAACATTTGGCAATTGAATGTGACCCCGGCAAGCCAGCCATGCCTTGACAAAGCCAAGGTATATATGACCATAACATTGCATTTGTCAATACATGTTTAAATATGGAGGTATACATGATACAGTATGCAGGAGTCCATTTTTGCTTCTCCTACATACTTTATTTCAGAGGTGTAAAAGTTGGTTACCTGGCGAAGCCCACTCCTCTGCTGGTGCCGTTGGCGTCTCTGAGGATGCGTGTAGAGATGACCTGACTGAAGGGCTTCAGTATATTCTCCAGCTCCTGCTCGTCCATAGACACAGGCAGGTTGGAGATGTACAGGTTAGTGGGGTCCTGCTCCTGTTGCTTTGGGGGGGAGGGGGGAGGGAGGAAGAGAGGGAGGGGGGAGAGAGAAATACAGGGTTAAATTTGCTCGTCCATAGACACAAGCAGGTTGGAGATGTACATAGACACACTTTCACACATTCACCTCCTGCCTAATTTACGACCGAGTGTTAACGGTCAAAACCCCCACACCAGTTACCTCCTCCCCTCTGCGGGTGGAAAAGGGCTCTGGTTGGAGTTTATTCATTGCACCTAGTCTGAGCCATTGGATCCTCACGTGTAGTCATGACACTAGCCTCGAAGCGAGCATCGAAGGCATTTAGCTCATCTGGTAGGCTCGCGTCACTGGGCGGTTTGCGGCTGGATTTCCCTTTGTAATCCGTGATAGATTACAAATCCTGCCACATCCGACGAGCGTGTGCACAGATCCTTGCTACATGGGGGCCGTGCATTACCATGCTGAAACATGAGGTGATGGCGGGGGATGAATGGCACGACAATGGGCCTCAGGATCTCGTCACGGTATCTCTGTGCATTCAAATTGCCATCGATAAAATGTAATTGTTTTCGTCTTTCGTAATTTATGCCTGCCCATACCATAACCCCACCACCACTATGGGGCACTCTGTTTACAACGTTGACATCAGCAAACCGCTCACCCACACGACGCCATACACGCTGTCTGCCATCGGCCTGTTACAGTTTAAATCAGTATTAATCAGTGAAGAGCACACTTATCCAGCGTGCCAGTGGCCATCGGAGGTGAGCATTTGCCCACTGAAGTCGGTTACGACGCCGAACTGCAGTCAGGTCAAGACCCTGGTGAGGACGCAGAAGAGCTTCCCTGAGACGGTTTCTAACACAGTTTAATCAGCTATGGCTCGTCTCAGACCATCCCGCAGGTGAAAAAGCCGGATGAGGAGGTCCTGGGCTGGCGTGGTTACATGTGGTCTGCGGTTGTGAGGCTGTTTGGACATACTGCCAAATTCTCTAAAATGACGCTGGAAGCAGCTTATGGTAGAGAAATTAACATTCAACTCTCTGGCAACAGCTCTGGTGGACATTACTGCAGTCAGCATGCCAATTGCATGCTCCCTCAAAACTTTAGACATCTGTGGCATTGTGTTGTGTGATAAAACTGCACATTTTAGAGTGGCCTTTTATTGACCCCAGCACAAGGTGCACCTGTGTAATGATCATGCTGTTTAAACAGCTTCTTGATATGCCACACCTGTCAGGTGGATGGATTATCTTGGCAAAGGGGAAATGCTCACTAACAGGAATGTAAACAAGTTTGTGCACAACATTTGAGAGAAATATGTGTTTTGTGTGTATGGAACATTTCTGGGATCTTTTATTTCAGCTCATGAAAAATGGGACCAACACTACATTTTGCGTTTACATTTTTGTTCAGTATAGATGAAAACTCTCTTGATAAATATTATGGTCTACAGCTTATCATGAGGTATTCTAAACTCAGTCGAGCAGAACCTCGAGACTTCCTTAATATTAGAGATCACACACACACCCCCCCCTCCGAGTTTACCTGATGCTGCCGTTCTGTCCTGCCGATGTGTAGAAAAACTAGCTAGATTTATATTTTCCATGTCCTTGTTCAGCCACGATTCGGAAAAACATAGGATATTACAGTTCTTCATATCACGTTGATAGGATAGTCTCGAACAGAGCTCATCCAGTTTATTCTCCAATGATTGCACGTTCGCCAATAGAACGGAGGGTAGAGGTGGTTTATCCACTCGCCGACGTAATCTTGTCAGTTATCCCGCACGCCGGCCTCTATAATGCCGCCTCTTCCATCTTCAAGTGTCGGCATTTAAGCCTGGTCCGGGATGAGCAATATGTAATTTGCCTCCGACTCATTGAAGTAGAAATCATCATCCAAATCGAGGTTTTTGGTCATAGGAAATGAACAAACAAAATAGCACAATTGATCAGGAACCCGTAAAACGGCTGCTATTCCCTCCCGCGCCATCTTGGTTACCATGTTCTCAGAACATACAACATTAATGTTCTTCACACGTTTCATGGGACGTTGCAAGAACATTCATGTGACCAGTTTTCTGAGGGTTCTGAGAATATTCCATCAACATCCCATCAAACATACACAGAACAAGGTTACCATTTTCTCAGAACATAAGATATTAATCTTGTAGGCATGTTTAATGGGAACGATGCAATAACATTCATGTGTCCATTTTTCTGAGATTTAGGAGAATATTCCATAAACTTCCTACCAAATGTACACAGAACATGGTTGCCATGTTCTCAGAACATAAGATATTAATGTTCTAGACACGTTTCTGTGTATCAGCACGTTGCCTGATGGAAGGAACCACTGATCCATTCATAGCTCTTTGTCTATTGGCAAGGTCAAGGATCCTCACACACACACAGTGCTTTTAACTTACATATTTGACATACATGATTACATTGTGCATGTATACAGTAATTATTATTCAACAGTCCTCACGTGGGATTTGAACTCACAACCTCTTGGTTCATGGTACGCCGATTTTCTTGCTATGTGGGTCTTGGTTTTATTTTTATTTTTTATTACACCTTTATTTAACCAGGGAGGCCAGTTGGTTAAGCTAACTATTCTCATCATTAATTTGAGATACTTTTTTCAGCGATATAAGGGCTTTCTGTATAGTTGTCTGATGTTGGTGGGTCATGTTAACCTGTTTTAAGGATACTCCACTATGATCAATAAAAAAAAATATTGAGTGAACTTTTACCAGAGCTGAGATTTACTTCAAAGTGCATTCACCCTACTGCTTACAACCTTACACCTATCCAGTTTTTCAGATCTACAGAAGTGCCTAGGGAGGAGGAAGGGCTTCTTCTGGACAGGACATTGTCCAACAATCACATGTCAGAGAGGGGGGTGCAACTCAATATTAGGAAGGTGTTCTTAATGTTTTGTTAAGAATGTGAGAGTAGGGTGATTCCCCTAGTGGGTCTTGAACCCAGGCCACCAGCACCAACGTTAAATGCCTTAATCACTGTCCCAATAAGGGACATCTCTAGAGGATGTGCTTATTGGGCCAGTATAGTTAGGCCCTGTCCAGAAGAAACCCTAACCCCTCCTCCCTAGGCACTTGTGTAGATCTGAAACTACTTGATAGGTGTAAGCAATAGGGTGAATGCACTTTTAAGTAAATCTCAGCTCTGTTAAAGGTACACCTAAGAAAAACAATTTTATTGATCATAGTAATTCAGGACTATCATTAAAACAGGTTAACATGCTCCACCAACATTAGACAACTATACAGAAATCCCTTAAAACGCTGAAATAAGTCAATCAAATCAATGATGAGAATAGATTAACCAATATCTAACATGGACATGGTGGTGTCGCAGGAAGATCGGAGTACCGTGAACCAAGAAGGTTGTGAGTTCAAATCCCAGGTGAGGACATGTTGAATAATAATTGAATGAATGAATGAAAATGCACAATGTAATCCTCTACATCACAGTGTGTCGTATATGTATGTTGAAAACACTTAAAAGCACTGTTTGTGAGTATCCCTAACTTGCCAACAGACAAAGAGCAATGAATGGATCAGTGGTTCACCAATCAGGGCCTTGATTGGCTCGGTAACAAGGCGTGATGTATGATTAACTATTTTTTTTTGGGGGGGGAGAACGTTTCTTTGGGACCATCAGGCGACATACTGACACACACAAATATTCCTGCGGGCCTCCCGAGTGGTGCAGTGGTCTAAGGCGCTGCATCGCAGTGCTAGCTGTGCCACTAGAGATCCTGGTTAGAGTCCAGGCTCTGTCGCAGCCGGCCGCGACCGGGAGACCCATGGGGCGGCGCACAATTGGCCCAGCGTCGTCCAGGTCAGGGGAGGATTTGGCCGGCAGGGATATTCTTGTCACATCGCGCACTAGCGACTCCTGTGGCGGGCCGGGCGCAGTGCACGCTGACACGGTCGCCAGGTATACAGTGTTTCCTCCGACACATTGGTGCGGCTGGTTAAGTGGGCATTGTGTCAAGAAGCAGTGTGGCTTGGCTGGGTTGTGTTTCGGAGGACGCACGACTCTCGACCTTCGCCTCTCCCGAGTCGGTACAGGAGTTGCAGCGATGTGACAAGACTGTAACTTCCAACTGGAAGGGGTAAAATACAAAAACATTTCAATAAGAAATGTTCCTGCAACGTTCCCATGAAACGTGTCTAGAACATTGATATCTTATGTTCTGAGAACATGTGTAAGTTCTATTTGACAATAAGGGAATGGTCTCTTGGAAACATTCCTTGCACATCACAGGGAACATTCCTATGAAAATGTTAGTTAATGAGAGAGAGAAGTCCAGCTAGACTCTTGGGAATGGGCACGTTCTCTCAAGTTGTGGGAACGTTTGTTGTTAGCTGGGAGTCTAGCTGGACTTCTCTCTCTCTACTCCTTTCTTTGCCTCCCTTTCTCTCTGTCTCACTCCCTCTCTATGCCTCACTCCCTCGCTCTCAGTCTCTCTGCGTCTCTAAATTATCTACCCCCCCTCTCTTCAACACTTTATTAGACAGCCAGTCACTGAGAGAGAAGAACACAGGCCCATTGTGTGAGACTATTTATGTTAACACGACTGAAGGTTCATGCGTCAGTCAAGTAATATGATATCACAGTATAATTGCAATTAAATGGGCTCTGAGTCTCCACTGCTGGTCTCTACAATAATTGTGTGATATTTGTGGAGAATTATACGCTGTCAGAGGGCAGATTTGGACAGAGACTTTTGGAATTCATTCTGATTAATTTCTATGGCTCCACACACCATCATATTCCCAATGGGGATCTGACCAGGGCATGACAAAATGTGTCAGTCACATGCATAATCTTGACCTTGAATTCATATGCAGGTCTCAGTAAAATTATGCAGCTATGACAAATACGATCTGAAACTCAAGGAGCCAATGAGTCCTCAGAAAAATTCTTAGTTTTTCCAGGAATGCTTGAATTATGTCATATGCTTTTGATTAATTCAATAGATTTTCCACTTCTACTCAGTAAACTACCTGCCTGCCCAAACAAATTGAATTGAAATGACAGCAAAGTAAGATAGTTGTATGATAGCGTATCTGAATCTCAACCATAACTGTTTTGCATATTCATTAGTGTGCAGATGTGATTAAAAAGCTGTAAAATGCATTTGATATTCATCTCAATATCATGAATTATGCATAGTGTAATCACTGCGACCTGCAGTGAAGGTGATTTGTCTCTCCCTGAGGAACACACACACACACACACACACACACACACACACACACACACACACACACAAACACACCTCCAACCTTTCATTGCCACATCATCAACAACACACACCAAACCCACACTTTGCAACCACACACACACTATTCCAACCATCACAGACACACACCCAACACCAAGAACCCAGCTATTTTAGAGAACATACCCTTAAAGAGGCAATCTGCAGTTCAAACAATTACAAAGCAGTTTGGTAAACAGCTGAGCGATGGGGCTGGAGAAATGTAACCACTCTCAAATTCATAGACAGAGATATGGATGCAAGGACTGACCATACATGATATCCCAAATATAATTTAATCATGTTTTGAGGCTATAGAGTGTTTGTTTACAATTGCATTGTTTACAAACAATTGTGTAAAACAAGCTTATATTATTGGTTATGATGGGGTATGACAGTTGAACTAAGCCCATGAGGCATTTATAAGTTATATCCTTCAAGAATCAATTGGTATACACTACCAGTCAAAAGTTTGGACACACGTACTCGTTCAAGGGTTTTTCTTTATTTTTACTATTTTCTACATTGTACAATAGTTTTGAAGACATCAAAACTATGAAATAACACATATGGAATCATGTAGTATCCAAAAAAATGTTAAACAAATCAAAATATATTTTATATTTGAGTTTCTTCAAAGTAGCCACCTTTGCCTTGATGACAGCTTTGCACACTCTTAGCATTTTCTCAACCAGCTTCATGAGGTAGTCACCTGGAATGCATTTCAATTAACAGGTGTGCCTTCTTAAAAGTTAATTTGTGGAATTTCTTTCCTTCTTAATGCGTTTGAGCCAATCAGTTGTGTTGTGACAAGGTAGGGGTGGTATACAGAAGATAGCTCTATTTGGTAAAAGACCAAGTCCATATTATGGCAAGAACAGCTCAAATAATGACAGTCCATCATTACTTTAAGACATGAAGGTCAGTCATAATGGAACATTTCAAGAACTTTGAAAGTTTCTTCATGTGCAATTGCAAAAACCATCAAGCGCTATGATGAAGCTGGCTCTCATGAGGACCGCCACAGGAAAGGAAGACCCAGAGTTACTTCTGCTGCAGAGGATAAGTTCATTAGAGTTACCAGCCTCAGAAATTGCAGCCCAAATAAATGCTTCACAGAGTTGAAGTAACAGTCACATCTCAACATCAACTGTTCAGAAGAGACTGTGAATCAGGCCTTCATGGTCAAATTGCTGCAAAGAAACCACTACTAAAGGACACCAATAAGAAGAAGAGACCTGCTTGGGCCAAGAAACACAAGCAATGGACATTAGACCGGTGGAAATTTGTCCTTTGGTCTGGAGTCCAAATTTGAGATTTTTGGTTCCAACCGCTGTGTCTTTGTGAGACGCGGTGTGGGTGAACGGATGTTCTCCGCATGTGTAGTTCCCACCGTGAAGCATGGAGGAGGAGGTGTTATGGTGTGGGGGTGCTTTGCTGGTGACACTGTCTGTGATTTATTTAGAATTCAAGGCCCACTTAACCAGCATGGCTACCACAGCATTCTGCAGCGATACGCCATCCCATCTGGTTTGGGCTTAGTGGGACTATCATTTGTTTTTCAACAGGACAATGACCCAACACACCTCCAAGCTGTGTAAGGGCTATTTGACCAAGAAGGAGAGTGATGGAGAGCTGCATCAGATGACCTGGCCTCCACAATCACCCGACCTCAACCCAATTGAGATGGTTTGGGTTGGACCGCAGAGTGAAGGAAAAGCAGCCAACAAGTACTCAGCATATGTGGGAACTCCTTCAAGACTGTTGGAAAAGCATTCCAGGTGAAGCTAGTTGAGAGAATGCCAAGAGTGTGCAAAGCTGTCATCAAGGCAACGGGTGGCTATTTGAAGAATCTTAAATATAAAATATATTTTGATTTGTTTTACACTTTTTTGGTTACTACATGATTCCATATGTGTTATTTCATAGTTTTGATGTCTTCACTATTATTCTACAATGTAGAAAATAATAAAAATAAAGAAAAACCCTTGAATGAGTAGGTGTGTCCAAACTTGACTGGTGCTGTTTAACATAACAAATAAATAATGGTTGTAGCAATCACAGATTGTCCCTTTAAGAGTCTCAAAAGGTCATTAACTGATGTTTTCATAGGAATGTTCCCTTGATGAGCAAGGAATGTTTCCAAGAGACCATTCCCTTAATATAAAATAGAACTTACCCAGAACTTGTTTACCATGTTCTCAGAACTTAAGATATTCATGTTCTAAACACGTTTCATTGGAACGTTACAAAAACATATGTGTCCAGTTTTCTGTGGGTTAGGAGAATATTCAATCAACGCCCCTCCAAACATACACAACATGGTTGCCATGTTCTCAGAACATAAGCTATTAAGGTTCTAGACACGTTTCATGGGAACATTGCCAGAACATTTATGTGTCCAATGAAAAATGTATTACACATCACGTCTTGTTACAGAGCCAATCAAGGCCCTGATTGGTGAACCACTGATCAAATCAAATCAAATCAAATCAAATTTTATTGGTCACATGCGCCGAATACAACAGGTGCAGACATTACAGTGAAATGCTTACTTACAGCCCTTAACCAACAGTGCATTTATTTTAAACAAAAAAAGTAAGAATAAAACAACAACAAAAAAGTGTTGAGAAAAAAAGAGCAGAAGTAAAAATAAAGTGACAGTAGGGAGGCTATATATACAATAGAATAAAGTGACAGTAGGGAGGCTATATATACAGGGGGGTACCGTTGCATAGTCAATGTGCGGGGGCACCGGCTAGTTGAGGTAGTTGAGGTAATATGTACATGTGGGTAGAGTTAAAGTGACTATGCATAAATACTTAACAGAGTAGCAGCAGCGTAAAAGTATGGGGTGGGGGGGCAGTGCAAATAGTCCGGGTAGCCATGATTAGCTGTTCAGGAGTCTTATGGCTTGGGGGTAGAAGCTGTTGAGAAGTCTTTTGGACCTAGACTTGGCACTCCGGTACCGCTTGCCGTGCGGTAGCAGAGAGAACAGTCTATGACTAGGGTGACTGGAGTCTTTGACAATTTTGAGGGCCTTCCTCTGACACCGCCTGGTATAGAGGTCCTGGATGGCAAGGAGCTTTGCCCCTGTGATGTACTGGGCCGTACGCACTACCCTCTGTAGTGCCTTGCGGTCAGAGGCCAAGCAGTTGCCATACCAGGCGGTGATGCAACCAGTCAGGATGCTCTCGATGGTGCAGCTGTAGAATTTTTTGAGGATCTGAGGACCCATGCCAAATCTTTTTAGTCTCCTGAGGGGGAATAGGCTTTGTCGTGCCCTCTTCACGACTGTCTTGGTGTGTTTGGACCATGATAGTTCGTTGGTGATGTGGACACCAAGGAACTTGAAGCTCTCAACCTGTTCCACTACAGCCCGTCGATGAGAATGGGGGCGTGCTCAGTCCTCTTTTTTTTTCCTGTAGTCCACAATCATCTCCTTTGTCTTGGTCACGTTGAGGGAGAGGTTGTTGTCCTGGCACCACACGGCCAGATCTCTGACCTCCTCCCTATAGGCTGTCTCATCGTTGTCGGTGATCAGGCCTACCACTGTTGTGTCGTCGGCAAACTTAATGATGGTGTTGGAGTCGTGCCTGGCCATGCAGTCATGGGTGAACAGAGAGTACAGGAGGGGACTGAGCACGCACCCCTGAGGGGCCCCCGTGTTGAGGATCAGTGTGGCAGATGTGTTGTTACCTACCCTTACCACCTGGGGGCGGCCCGTCAGGAAGTCCAGGATCCAGTTGCAGAGGGAGGTGTTTAGTCCCAGGATCCTTAGCTTAGTGATCCATTCACTGATCCATTCATTGCTCTTTGTCTGTTGGCAAGGTTAGGGATACTCACACACACAGTGCTTTTATTATACACTGAGTGTACAAAACATTAGGAACACTTTCCTAATATTGACTTTCACCCCCTACTTTTGCCCTCAGAACAGCCTCAATTTTTCGGGGCAGGGACTCTACAAGGTGTCGAAAGCGTTCCACAGGGATGCTGGCCCATGTTGAATCCAATGCTTCCCACAGTTGTATCAAGTTGGCTGGATGTAATTTGGGTGGTGGACCATTCTTGATACACACGGGAAACAGTTGAGCGAGAAAAACCCAGCAGCGTTGCAGTTGTTGACACACTCAAACCGGTGCGCCTGGCACCTACTACCATACCCTGTTCAAAGGCACTTAAATATTTTGTCTATTCACCCTCTGAATGGCACACATACACAATCAATGTCTCAATTGTCTTAAGGCTTAAAAGTTATTATTTAACCTGTCTCCTCCCCTTCAGCTACACCGATTTAAGTGGATTTAACAAGTGACATCAATAAGGGATCATAGCTTTCACCTGGATTCACCTGGTCAGTCTGTCATGGAAAGAGCAGGTGTTCCTAATATTTTGTTCACTCAGTGTTCAAAGTTTTTAACTTACATATGTGACATACATGATTATATTGTGCATGTTCCTTTATACAATAATTATTATTCAACGTGTCCTCACCTGGGATTTGAACTCACAACCTTTTGGTTCATGGTACTCCGATCTTCCTACTACGCTACTATGTCTGTGTTAGGTATCAGTCAATCTGACTATTCTGATCATTGATTTGATTGACTTATTTCAACAATTTAAGGGCTTTCAGTATAGTTCCCTAATGTAGGTGGGGCATATTAATCTGTTTTAATGATACTCCTGAAATCACTATGATCAATAAAAGTTTTTCTTGAGTGTACTTTAAAAAAAGCTGAAATGTACTTCAAAGTGCATTCACCCTATTGCTTACACCTATAATTACTGTATAAATGAACATGTAATCATGTATGTCGAAGTCTGACAAATATGTAAGTTGAAAACACTGTATGTTGAAAGCACTGTGTGTGTGTGCGTATCCCTAAACTTGCCAACTGACAGAAAGAGCTGTGAATGGATCAGTGGTTCCCCATTCAGGGCCTTGATGGGCTTGGTATTGGTATTTTATTAGGATCCCCATTAACTGTTGCGAAAGCAGCAGCTACTCTTCCTGGGGTCCACACAAAACATGAAACATGACATAATACAGTTACAGTACGCCTTAATAGACAAGATCAGCTCAAGGACAGAACTACATAAATTGAAAAACGGCATACATAGCCTACATATCAATACATACACACAAAATATCTAAGTCAAATAGGGGAGAGGTGTTGTGCCGTGAGGTGTTGCTTTATCTGTTTTTTGAAAACAGGTTTGCTGTTAATTTGAGCAATATGAGATGGAAGGGAGTTCCATCTGGTGAGGTAAGTGTGTGTGTCAGAGCAGTGTGTAAATTGACTATGTAAACAATTTGGAATTTTCAACACATTAATGTTTCTTATAAAAATAAGAAATTATGCAGTCAGTATCTCCTCAACTCTTAGCCAAGAGAGACTGGCATGCATAGTATTTATATTAGGCATCTGATTACAATGAAGAGCAAGATGTGCCGCTCTGTTCTGGGCCAACTGCAGCTTAACTAGGTCTTTCTTTGCAGCACTTGACCACATGACTGGACAATAATCAAGATACGACAAAACTAGAGCCTGCAGGACTTGCTTTTTGGAGTGTGGTGTCAAAAAACAGAGCATCTCTTTATTATGGACATACCTCTCCCCATCTTTACAACCATTGAATTTATATGTTTTGACCATGACAGTTTACAATCTAAGGTAACACCAAGTAATTTAGTCTCCTCAACTTGTTCAACAGCCACACCAATAATTATCAGATTTAGCTGAGGTCTAGAGCTTAGGGAATGATGTGTACGAAATACAATGCTCTTAGTTTTAGAGACGTTCAGGACCAGTTTATTACTGGCCACCCATTCCAAAACTGACTGCAACTCCTTGTTAAGGGTATCAGTGACTTCATTAGCTGTGGTTGCTGACACGTATATGGTTGAATCATCAGCATACATGGACACACAGGCTTTGTTTAATGCCAGTGGCAGGTCGTTGGTAAAAAATAGAAAAGAGTAGAGGGCCTAGAGAGCTGCCCTGCGGTACACCAAACCCTACATGTTTGACATTAGAGAGGCTTCCATTAAAGAAAACCCTCTGAGTTCTATGAGATAAATAGCTCTGAGGTTGAAAAGCCATAAAACATATTTTTTCTCAACAACAGACTATGGTGAATAATATCAAAGGCTGCACTGACATCTAACAGTACAGCTCCCACAATCTTTTTATTATCCATTTATTTCAACCAATCATCAGTAATTTGTGTCAGTGCAGTACGTGTTGAGTGCCCTTCTCTATAAGTCTGTTGTCAATTTGTTTACAGAGAAACACAATTTTTTCCATCAGTTTGCTAAGAGCTGGCAACAAGCTGATAGGTCTGCTGTTAGAACCTGTAAATGCCACTTTACCACTGTTTGCCCTCCAGGCCTGAGGACAAACACCTTCCTCTAGACTCAGATTAAAGATATGACAGATACCTTGCCAATAAAGTAATCATTAAAATAATTGGCAACACCATCTGATTCGATGAAGATGGAGTTGAATTAGTCTTTCTGGACATAATTCATTTAAAGTACTCTAAAAAAAAAATTCCCATCATTTTTTATATCATTGATCTTGGCTTCATAATACAGTTTCTTCTTCTTTTTGCAGTAAGTCAGCCAGTCAGATGTGCAGCAGACTTATTAGCCACTCCTTTTGCTCCATCTCTTTCAACCATACAGTTAATCAATTCCTCATCAATCCATGGAGCCTTAACCGTTCTAACAGGCAGTTTCCTAACAGGTGCATGTTTATCAATAATTGGAAGAAGCAATTTCATTAATTCATCAAGTGCAGCGTCTGGATGCTCCTTATTAATCACATCAGACCAACAAATATTTTTTTCATTATCCACATACAGTGGGGAAAAAAAGTATTTAGTCAGCCACCAATTGTGCAAGTTCTCCCACTTAAAAAGATGAGAGAGGCCTGTAATTTTCATCATAGGTACACGTCAACTATGACAGACAAATTGAGAAGAAAAAAATCCAGAAAATCACATTGTAGGATTTTTTATGAATTTATTTGCAAATTATGGTGGAAAATAAGTATTTGGTCACCTACAAACAAGCAAGATTTCTGGCTCTCACAGACCTGTAACTTCTTCTTTAAGAGGCTCCTCGGTCCTCCACTCGTTACCTGTATTAATGGCACCTGTTTGAACTTGTTATCAGTATAAAATACACCTGTCCACAACCTCAAACAGTCACACTCCAAACTCCAAACTTCACTCCAAGATGAAACGTGGCTGGGTCTTTCAGCATGACAATGATCCCAAACACACCGCCCGGGCAACGAAGGAGTGGCTTCGTAAGAAGCATTTCAAGGTCCTGGAGTGGCCTAGCCAGTCTCCAGATCTCAACCCCATAGAAAATCTTTGGAGGGAGTTGAAAGTCCGTGTTGCCCAGCGACAGCCCCAAAACATCACTGCTCTAGAGGAGATCTGCATGGAGGAATGGGTCAAAATACCAGCAACAGTGTGTGAAAACCTTGTGAAGACTTACAGAAAACGTTTGACCTGTGTCATTGCCAACAAAGGGTATATAACAAAGTATTGAGAAACTTTTGCTATTGACCAAATACTTATTTTCCACCATGATTTGCAAATAAATTCATTAAAAATCCTACAATGTGATTTTCTGGATTTTTCTTTCTCATTTTGTCTGTCATAGTTGACGTGTACCTATGATGAAAATTACAGGCCTCTCTCATCTTTTTAAGTGGGAGAACCTGCACAATTGGTGGCTGACTAAATACTTTTTTTCCCCACTGTAAGTCTCAGCAAAATATTTTGTATGATCTCTTATACACTATTTTAGAACTTTCCTGGATATAGCCACTATATTGTGATCACTGCATCCACTGGGTACGGATACAGCTTTAGAACAAAGTTCTACAGTAAAATATTAGTAAAAATGTGATCAATACATGTGGATGATCTTGTTCCTGTAGTGTTTGTAAACACCCTGGTAGATTGATGAATAACCTGAATCAGATTACAGGCACTGGTTACAGTGAGAAGCTTCCTTTTGAGCGGACAGCTTGATGAAAACCAGTCAATATTCAGTTCTCTGTTTACATCACATACACAATCAAGCATTTTACCCACATTATTTAGATACTGACTGTTAGCACTTGGTGGCCTATAGCAACACCCCAAAAGAATAGGCTTTAGATGAGGCAGGTGAACCTGCAACCACAGCACTTCAATAACACTTGACATGAGATCTTCTCTAAGCATTACAGGGATATGGCTCTGAATATATATAGCAACACCTCCCCATAATCATTCCTGTCTCTTAGATGGTATATCCTTGTATTGCTACTTCTGTATCATCAAAGGAATTATCTAAGTGAGTCTCAGAAATGGCTAATATATGAATGTTATCTGATGTTAGCAAGTTATTGATTTAATGAACCTTATCTCTAAGGCTACATCTTTTGATATGGGCTATTTTCAGCCCTTTCCTGGGTAGCTTCTCAAAGATCGACATAATATGGAAAAGAACAAACAAAGCAAGAGAAAAAAGAAAAGTTCAGCAGGCCATTAATCAGTTGGTGTGTGTAAGTGTGTGTGTGTGCTGCGCGGTTGATGCTACAAACCCATAGGCTTGGAAACAGTAACAAGGCCTGAAAACTGGAAACCAGAATGTTCATGCAACGTTCTCATGAAATGTGTCTAGAACATTCATATCTTCTATTCTGAGAACATGGCAACCCTGTCCTGTGTATGTTTGGAGGGACGTTGATGGGAATATTTTTCGAACCCTCAGACAACTGGACAAATTAATATTATAGCAACGTCCCATAAAACATGTATAGAACATTAATGTTGTATATTCTGAGAACATTGTAACCACGTTCTAGATAAGTTATCCTGACATTATGGGAATATTCCCCTTAACTTTTACACCAAAATATTCTAAAAAGGTTCTCAGAATGTTTTTTGCTAACATTGATAGAATGTTCCCCTAACTAACGGAGAAATGGACACTCAAACATTAAGGGAATATTATGGGTAACATTACAAAAACGCTCTCGCTCCCTAGAATTGTTAGCTGAGAAGCTGATCTCCCCTTGTGCTGGATCACTGACATTCACAAGTGTTCTCACATACTGAACAACCCATATTTCTGTCTGATACGTACCCAGACACATTTCTGACTCATTGTGAGTCATTCTGGTGAAATGTAATCTGCTCTGTTCTGATCCTGTGGGCTGCGTGTGTTAATCTTGGGCTGTGTGTGTGTGTGTGTGTGTGTGTGTGTGTGTAGTTGCCAAGTGTAAAAGTTTAGCGTATGTCAGTGATGGTGCAGGCTCAGGTTGAAGCAGTGTGTGCTTGTGTGTATGTGTGTGTGTGTGTGTATTTGCCAAGTGTAAGTTTAGTGTGTGTCAGAGATGGTGCAGGGCTGAGGTTGAAGCAGTCTGTGTGTGTGGTTGCCAAATGTGTGGTTTGAGAGTGTGCCAAGAGGCCAGCCGGTGAGACAAGGTTTGTGGCTGGGCACTGGATACTGTTACTGGGCTGGGGAGGCTGGGGAGAGAGCTGCTCAGACAGTGACTCAGCCTCCTGCCTCACTCCACCAGGGAGAACAGGCTAGCCCTTTGTACAGGGTGCTGAGGGAGCAGGAGCTGCCTGCCTGGGACACACTCCCTGAGCACCTCTGTAAGACACACACACACATGCAAGCGCAGGCACACATACAGTGGGGAAAAAAAGTATTTAGTCAGCCACCAATTGTGCAAGTTCTCCCACTTAAAAAGATGAGAGAGGCCTGTAATTTTCATCATAGGTACACGTCAACTATGACAGACAAATTGAGGAAAAAAATTCCAGAAAATCACATTGTAGGATTTTTAATGAATTTATTTGCAAATTATGGTGGAAAATAAGTATTTGGTCACCTACAAACAAGCAAGATTTCTGGCTCTCACAGACCTGTAACTTCTTCTTTAAGAGGCTCCTCTGTCCTCCACTCGTTACCTGTATTAATGGCACCTGTTTGAACTTGTTATCAGTATAAAAGACACCTGCCCACAAGCTCAAACAGTCACACTCCAAACTCCACTATGGCCAAGACCAAAGAGCTGTCAAAGGACACCAGAAACAAAATTGTAGACCTGCACCAGGCTGGGAAGACTGAATCTGCAATAGGTAAGCAGCTTGGTTTGAAGAAATCAACTGTGGGAGCAATTATTAGGAAATGGAAGGCATACAAGACCACTGATAATCTCCCTCGATCTGGGGCTCCACGCAAGATCTCACCCCGTGGGGTCAAAATGATCACAAGAACGGTGAGCAAAATCCCAGAACCACACGGGGGGACCTAGTGAATGACCTGCAGAGAGCTGGGACCAAAGTAACAAAGCCTACCATCAGTAACACACTACGCCGCCAGGGACTTAAATCCTGCAGTGCCAGACGTGTCCCCCCTGCTTAAGCCAGTACATGTCCAGGCCCGTGCTAGAGTGCATTTGGATGATCCAGAAGAGGATTGGGAGAATGTCATATGGTCAGATGAAACCAAAATAGAACTTTTTGGTAAAAACTCAACTCGGTCGTGTTTGGAGGACAAAGAATGCTGAGTTGCATCCAAAGAACACCATACCTACTGTGAAGCATGGGGGTGGAAACATCATGCTTTGGGGCTGTTTTTCTGCAAAGGGACCAGGACGACTGATTCGTGTAAAGGAAAGAATGAATGGGGCCATGTATGGTGAGATTTTGAGTGAAAACCTCCTTCCATCAGCAAGGGCATTGAAGATGAAACGTGTCTGGGTCTTTCAGTATGACAATGATCCCAAACACACCGCCCGGAACAACGAAGGAGTGGCTTCGTAAGAAGCATTTCAAGGTCCTGGAATGGCCTAGCCAGTCTCCAGATCTCAACCCCATAGAAAATCTTTGGAGGGAGTTGAAAGTCCGTGTTGCCCAGCGACAGCCCCAAAACATCACTGCTCTAGAGGAGGTCTGCATGGACGAATGGGCCAAAATACCAGCAACAGTGTGTGAAAACCTTGTGAAGACTTACAGAAAACGTTTGACCTGTGTCATTGCCAACAAAGGGTATATAACAAAGTATTGAGAAACTTTTGTTATTGACCAAATACTTATTTTCCACCATAATTTGCAAATAAATTCATTAAAAATCATACAATGTGATTTTCTGGATTTTTTTTCCTCATTTTGTCTGTCATAGTTGACGTGTACCTATGATGAAAATTACAGGCCTCTCTCATCTTTTTAAGTGGGAGAACTTGCACAATTGGTGGCTGACTAAATACTTTTTTTCCCCACTGTACACAAACCAATGGGCTTAAACTACTCTCTCAAGGGCCACCACACAAAGACAAAAGAACAACCACAACAAGGAGAGCTCTGCACTCAGAAAGGGGGAGCGATGTAGAAACGGAGAGAGAGAGAGAGAGAGAGAGAGAGAGAGAGAGAGAGAGAGAGAGAGAAGACATCTTACCTTAGCCATCTGAGCCTGGACTCCACCAGCTTTCAGTGCTGTCACTGCTTTCTGTGCCGCAGACGGACTGTCAAAGTCAACAAAGCCATAGCCTGCAGGGACAAAGACAGACATACTTACTTTGAGTTGTGACACTGAGAAGTACATACTATGGCAACAGGCCTAGGGCAGGGATTTTTCTGACTAGGACTATATGACCTGACCAGGAAAAACGTAAAACTATAGACTATAACTAGGGACCAGAGTTATTCCTTGCCAGGAACATGATAATGAAAAACACCTGTCCCTAAGCATGAGCATAGAGATAGATACAGTATCTACCTATGGGCATGACACCTCAAATCATGCAGGTCCTGTGCAGGTAAGCGTTGAATGGGGCTGAAATAGCAGACAGGTTAAGGATAATATGACAGAACAGATTCTCTCCACTACTGCACTGTGGTCAGGTTTAGGATAATGCTACAGAACAGAACCTCTGTTGTGGAGACAGGTTTAGGAGAATAGTCTATCCCTCTACTGTGGCCAGATGTGGAGTTACTGTATGTAACCAACGGTGGAGTTACTGTATGTAACCAACGGTGGAGTTACTGTATGTAACCAACGGTGGAGTTACTGTATGTAACCAACGCTAAGCTGCCTACAATGGCGTTATGGGTAACATCACGAAACACCTGCTGAGAATAAACAGACAGAGGCTCTCTGGGATGTTTGCACGTAATGTTTGAGCTGTGTGTGACATACATCTGCGTGTAGGTGTGGTGTGTTTGTGTGTGTGTTTGTGTTTGTGTTTGTGTGTGTGTCCATGCGTTTGTGTTTGTGTGCGTCTGTGTTTGTGTGTGTGTCCATGTGTTTGTTTGTGCGGGTGTATGTTTTTTTTTACAAAACACCTCTCCTCACCTTTGCATTTGTTGGTGGTCTTGTCCAGGATGGCTTTAGTGGACACAATTTTCCCATACCTGGAAAACACAAAGGTGGATGGATGGTCAGGGTTTCTGGGGACCAAACAATGCTTCTACTGTGTACAGACCATTTTTTCATTACTATCATCATATCATCTTAGCTGACAGGGTTGAGGTATTATAAAGGCTTTAGGGGTCTAATCTAGTTCAAAGTGATTACGGTATGTGAATTGAACTAATTGATCTGTGGAAATACGTTTTGAGAAGTGGAATGTGGTATGGAGTAGAACGGGTGGAGTGATTCCCAAAAGGATTCCCACATCCTACTCAATCCAACATCACTCCATCAATGTATATGAGGCTCATCATAACCCTGTCATCAAGGCGGAGCACACTGTGAAATGGAGTGTTGGTGTAGTGTAGATAAGCAATACTACATTACACACTGTGTACGTCACACCCTGATCTATTTCACCTGTCTTTGTGATTGTCTCCACCCCCCTCCAGATGTCGCCCATCTTCCCCATTATCCCTAGTGTATTTATACCTGTGTTCTCTGTTTTTCTGTTGCCAGTTCGTTTTGTTTTGTCAAGCCTACCAGCGTTTTTCCCCTTGCTCCTGTCTTTTTCAAGTTCCTGTTTTCTAGTTTTGACAATTCTGCCTGCCCTGACCCTGAGCCTGCCAGCCGTTCTGTACCTTTTGGACTCTGATCTGGATTACTGACCTCTGCCTGCCCTTGGCCTGTCGTTTGCCTGCCCCCTGTTTTTGTAATAAACTTTTGTTACTTCGACACTGTCTGCATCTGGGTCTTCTCCTGAAACGTGATAGTGTAGTACTAAATATAACTAAACCAATACGCTTTCCCTCTGTTTCCTAGCAACCATACATTGCTGTCTTACTCATTTTACTCATCTGACTTAATCATGTTCTTTCCAGGAGGAACATATAGGGCCTGTACATGCTGTCTATTAATGCATATTGTAGAGCTAGCTTATAATAAATGACCCAATGCATTATTGATCATTGTTTTGTTGTGGTTGGAAATATAGTGATCTCCAAAAGTATTGGGACAGTGACATTTATTGTGTGGTTTTGGCTCTGTACTCCAGCACTTTGGATTTAGAATGATACAATTACATTATTTACCATTCATTTCTATTGGGCACCAAATAATCTGAAACACAACCAAAACAAACAGCAAATGCATTCAACAAGTTTGTAAAATCACAAGCTTGATCTAATCATTGCATGCTAGGAATATGGGACCAAATACTAAACTTTGGACTACTTTAATACACATGTGAATTTGTCCCAATACTTTTGGTCCCCTATGTACAAAAAGTGCTGTAATTTCTAAACGGTTCACCCGCTATGGAAATACCCTCAAATTAAAGCTGACAGTCTGCACTTTATTAACCTCATCGTCATTGTATCGTTTCAAATCCAAAGTGCTGGAGTACAGAGCCTAAACCACACAAAATGTGTCACTGTCCCAATACTTTATAGCTCACTGTATATGTAGAAGCCTTGACTTAATTATCTTTGTTCCAGGAGGAACACATTGGGCATGTACATTGCTGTATAGTAATTATTTGTACTGTAGACCTAGCTTTACGATCTCCCTTGTTTCTGCACCAACACTGCAGAAGCAGGATATCAACTCCCTGCATCTCTCTCGGCATGTGCATGTTCTGTAACCTGATCTCACTCTCCTTGCCTTGGCTGTGCTGTTATGTGCTGTACAAGCAAACCTGGCTGGCTGGCTGGCTGGCTGGCTGGCTGGCTGGCTGGTTGGGATCCACCGCAACACTCTCTCTCTCACTCTGCTAGCTAACACAACACCCAGAACAGAGCCTCATCTCTGGGTCCTACTGCCCCTCTATCTACCTAGCATAGCTACCCCAGCTTTACAGCAGGGTTTAGGCACACACTAACCAAAGGAGTAAGGGCTGCCCTTGCCCTTCTCTTTTAGCACAGATTTAACTTTTTTACTACAGCATGTGAACATCACACACTTGTTAAGGAGACGGGTGTTTTGAAAATCCTCTCATTGTTTCTCAACCTGCACTGTACTGCACTAACAGATACAGACAGGACAGGTAGCCCCTGTTCTTTCTATACACATGTTCCTCCAACTGGCATATACAGGTATTTGGTATATTCCAAAAATAGGCTACTAAAATCTAACAGGAAAATAAGCTATTCTGCATATATTACACTGGTGTCTCCAATTCCAAACAACTTTAGAGATTGAATTAGCTAAAGTACATTCTCCACCATACTGTAAATGTGCTTTAAAGCAAACTTGTGCTATATGCATTTGACCTCTAATGTAACATTACTATTTCATATTACGTTTGATGATCTATGCAGGATGCCATCAAATACATTATGCTTTGGCATAACATATCCATTATTTTCTAGTGACATCAACAATACATTATGTATGGGTAGTATTGCTCTGTGTGCAAATGAAAAGCACTCCTATAATAATTCAACTGCATGGGGGAAACTGGTTGCTACTAGCTCTCTGCTCTGGGCATTATATCGTCTTTGCAGGCCTCCTTAGTTGAGCTGTGAATATCCCCATAGAATACTGCATGAGGGAAAGATTGCTACAAGCTCTCTCTCTCTCCTCCTGGGTACTAGCTGTGTACAGTACAGTTTTTGCTGGCCTCCTTAATTGTGCAATGAAGAGATGCCCATCTACTAGTGCATTCAGCTTGTAGGTCTGACTCTGTGGCTATATAATGTGGAGAGAGGGAGGTTGGAGGGGAAGGAGACTCAGCCATGTGTGAGAGAGCAGAGAGCAGATAGTACAGTGTCTAGCACAGCACCCATAGTCAGCTAAAGCCAGGCCAGAGCCAGCCACTCAAAGAGGCTGCGCTGCTGGGGCTAGGAGGCAGAACAACCTCCCATCCATTCCCCCCAGACCTGAGCGTTTGATTGCGCATGTCAATTGTGTTCCAGATGGGCAAGGTTTGCACTTATGAAACTCGTCCATTGATTCCATTGCACCAGGCAAGCCTAATCAGATAGTATTTGAAGGATTTAACATACTATTTGAACCCAGGTGCTCAGAGCTCCTCGCCTCACATGGAGCAACTGGCAGTTAGTTATGTCAGGCTTCATGTTTCCTGTAGTTTTCACTTCGTCATTAATTTCATGACTTTATTCATGTTCTTCCCCGTATCGCCAAGCTCTCTATAGTTACATACACTGATTGTACAAAACATTAGGAACACCTTCCTAATCTTGAGTTGCACCCCTTTTGCCCTCAGAACAGCGTCAATTCATCGGGACATGGACTCTACAAGGTGTCGAAAGCGTTCCACAGGGATGCTACCCATGTTGACTCCAATGCTTCCCACAGTTGTGTCAAATTGGCTGAATGTCCTTTGGGTGGTGGACCATTCTTGATACACACAGGAAACTGTTGAGCGTGAAAAACCCAGCAGCGTTGCAGTTCTTGACACAAACCGGTGCGCCTGGCACCTACTACCATACCTTGTTCAAATGCACATAAATATTTTGTCTTGCCATTCACCCTCTGAATGACACAAATACACAATCGATGTCTCAATTGTCTCAAGGCTTAAAAATCCTTCTTTAACATGTCTCCTCCCCTTCATCTACACTGATTGAAGTGGATTTAACAAGTGACATCAATAAGGGATCATAGCTTTCACCTGGATTCACCTGGTCAGTCTATGTCATGGAAAGTTCCTAATGTTTTGTACACTCAGTGTATATACAGTAGAGTAGACCTTGCTTAGCACCATCCATTCTTATTTTATTGTCTCTTTTTAACATAGCATATTTTCATCTCAGTAATGGTATAGAAAACCATACACCTTGTTTAATGCCCTCCTCTACTCAAAAGCAAATTTCATGCAGTGATTTTATCTACTCTGTAAAAGCAGAACTACCCACATACCACCTCACACAGAAAACCTTAACTCCCTACATTCCTACGCCTAATTCCCCCTCTCTCTTCAACCCCGCCCTCTCTCTCCCTCTATCCCCCTCTCTCCCTCCATCCCCCTCTCCCTCCCGCTCTCTCTCTCCATCCCCCTCTTCATGCCACTGGCCTTGTTTGTATTTCCCTTTTCCCTGGGCTCAGGGTTTCCTGTGGGGTTGGGCAGCCTCATGTGAGCCATATCTTCCAGACAGCTGGAAAATAGCAGACCTCACTCCTTCTCCTTCTCTCCTTCCCCCCCCTCTCGGTTTCTCTTCCTCTGATTCCTTTTCTCTCCCTCTCTACTTCCCACCCTCTCTCTCCTTCATTCACTTTCTCCCCCTGTTTATCTCTCCTTCCCTCTCCCTCCCCCTCATCTCTCTCCTTCCTTCCCTCTCCCCTCTCTTTATGTCTCACTCTTTCTACTGTTTTGTTTCTCATCAAGCTCCAGTATTCAATTAAGAGCAGCAAACTCATTCATCTTCACCCAACTGGCTTTTTCATGTGGTGTTTCATTGAAGATCTAACAGACACAGACCAAGTGGCTCTGGCATGGCAGTTCTGGTTATCACTGCTGTCTGTATAATGCATATTGGAAATGCTGTATATGACTGCAATCATATTTTATTTTTTTATATGCAGAGATACCAACCACTCGGACCACTGGAAGCTGAGTGAGCTCATTCTCTGGTGATGGCAAGACCATCATACAGAGAGGAAGCACCAGGGAGAGAGACAAAACGTGCTTAGTAAGCTAGCTGTTGGTAAGTCTGCCCTCAGTTGTGCCAGCCTGAAAGGTCTGAGGTTACAACCCAAGCTCCTGTTGATCTTTCCACAGGCCACTGACTGGTGACATACTTGTGAAATGTGCACCCACTTCTTGCCTTTTCAGCTAAAGCATTATTTCAGGCCCTCTCTATCCCCATTAACACAATTTCCTCAATCAATATTCTCTTCCACCTCAGTTCATTTATTTTACACAGAGCCATAGATTCACTGTGAGGTGTTGTGTGGTAGAGGAGTGATTTGTTGATGAGCTACTCACGGCTGACACAGTTTGACAAGGTCCTGGTCTGTGGTTCCCGGGTGGAGGCCGCGGATGTAGAGGTTAGTTTTGCTCAGCTGCTCTGCACTGAGGCTGCCGTTACTGCTGCTGCTGGTGGTGGTGGGGTTCGGGCTGGTTAGAGACATCTGGTGGCTGGAGGACACATATGTCGGCTGGGGCGAGACAGAGACGGGATATGACATCAGCAACAAGATATGATTACATTGGGTAGTAGCTGGCTAGCATGTACACAAGATTTGATTCTGGGTGAGATTAGACATCTGGTGATGATGTAACGGAGGTGGTTTGATAAAACCAATTTGTGTGATGAGTAGGCTAACCTTGCTTGAGACGTTATGCCTATAGGCTTTGGCTCAGCAGGCTAAAATGGGCAGGAAACCCAGATTTGAACCCCAATCTGTCACAGTAAAATGCTACAATCCTCTACAGTCCACAATCCTGAAAAGGCACGTCCATTAGATCACATCTGGGCTGTTATCAGTCAACTCTCCAGGCTGTTCATGATCCACCTACTTATACTTAACTAGAGTGTAACCTAATCTACAAAAATCTATTAAGAAAACAATTAGCAGGATCACCAGTTACAGTGGATGGTTAAGCAAAGGGCAACATGTCAATATAGCACCCAATGATCCGGGGCCAGGGCTGAGAAATCAATATCAATTTGGTTATTTCACTACACTGCCTCCTAGATAGGATTTCAGTGTACTTAACTGTCTGCTAGATAGGATTTCAGTGTACTTAACTGTCTGCTAGATAGGACTTCAGTGTACTTAACTGTCTGCTAGATAGGCTTTCAGTGTAAGGCTACCATGGTCTGTAATGGGGGCAATCATAACATAAAACATTACCATCATGACCTATAATCACCAGACCATGGATACACTTCTAGACGGAGAACTCTTCACATGAATCACATTTTAGTTGAGTCGGCACTCTGCAGGGCTGCAATAGACACAACTCAATTTATATCAATACTGAGCTAACCCCGCTTTGGAGGGGAAATTGGATGGACCTCAGTAGCCGAATGAGCTTGATTCCAGCCCCCAGTAGTCACCTCCCACTCTGTTAATAACCCCCTGCTCCACTCTGCTGCAGTACTAACCTAGTGGTGTCCAACTACCTGGACCATTGGTAACCCGCTCTAATGAAACAGTTGCTCTTCTTCCTCTTTCCCCTCCTCCTCCTCCTCCTCCTCTCTCTCTAACAATTTACATCCTTCCCAAACCATTGCTCTCCTGCTGTACCTTTCTGTCTGTGTTTCCACAGTTTTGTATTCAACATGGCCATCACAAGATCCAGCAGCACCCAGCCTTGAACCCCTCCATAAACCAGAAGAGTTTTACCACCCCTTCATTAATCACGGTTGTTACTCTCACAGAGCCCATTCATTCACCATAGCCATTCTACACCTCTAATCTGCCTCTTTTCAGCATCAGTAGCATGGCAGCACACTGTTTGTTTTCCCACAATCACAACCTCTTCCTGTGGCTTGCTCTTGCCTTCACTCCCAGCCTACCAGCCTGCATGGAGACCCTATCAGGAGGGATGCACCTGCCTGGGTACTGGGTAGATAGTATCTGTATGTGGCTGGTGAATGGATGGTGCTGGGTCAGGGTATGGCTATAGAATCTGTATGATACTGAATGGAGTTGTATTAAGCCTGGTGGTAGATAAAATCTGTATGCTGGATGGGGCCTAGGCCTAGATGAGGCCTGTCTGGATCTGTGTGTTGGATGGATGATGGGGCGGGATAGATGTGGCCTGGGCCTGGCTAAAGGATTGATGTGCTGTTTGATAGAGGATGGAGCCTGGCTCTGGTGCTAAATAGAGCTGTATGCTGCTGGATGAGACCTGTCTGGATATATGTGATGGATGGATGGGGATGGATGGATGGGGATGGATGGATGGGGCCTGGGGGAGCTAATTGGGGAGCTTGCTAGAGGAAGGCACTAATCCCTCTCATGTGCTCTCCAGTCAGAAGGTACTGTCTCATTAAGGCTGCTCTGCTCTGCTTGTTCTAAGACAAGGAAGATGGCAGAGAACCAGCGAATCAGATGGATCCATACCCACCAGGCTCCCATCTGCCTGCCTGTCTGTCTGCCTGCCTGCGGCCTGCCTGTCTGTCTGCCTGCCTGCCTGCCTGCCTGTCTGCCTGCGGCCTACCTGTCTGCCTGCGGCCTGCCTGCCTGCCTGCCTGCCTGCCTGTCTGTCTGTCTGTCTGTCTGGCTGCTGCCTGCTGCCTGCTTGCCTGTCTGCCTGCGGCCTGCCTGCCAGCTCCAGGTGTTCTGTTCTGCCAAACAGTACAGAAGGGCTCCCATGAAAAAGAGATTCATATCTCAATGGGACTCACCTGGTTAGATAAAGAACAAATAATGTGTGCAGTCAGTGTGTGTAGTTCATCTTTCATTTGTTTCTGAACATGCTTATAAATCACAAATCTTGTGTCATTACCACAGCAGCAGCAGCAGCAGCATTAGAATGTGGAGTTAAATTATTTCTTTACATTCCCACGCCATAAACAAATGTTTGTGTTAGTTAGTTACCCTCAGAATGGGGGGTAAGACAGAGGGTGTTTCTTTTCTACAGCCGTTTTCACGTTCTCCACATTCCTAAATGCCTCATTAGTACCGGAACACAGACTAAAGAATGTGTCTCTCAAGACAATGAAGGCTTAAAGGAAAACTCCACCCAATAACTATGTTTTGGTATTTGTTTCATTAGTCCATTGTTAATATAGTCCCAAAATCTTTTGCATGTCAGCAATCAAGTTTTCAACATTTGTAACTTTCAAAATACAGAAATATGTTTTGAAAGTTATATATCTTGAAAACTTGATTGCTGACATGCAAAATATTTTGGGACTATATCAACAATGGACTAATGAAACAAATACCAAAATATAGTTTTTGGGTGGAGCTTTTCTTTAAATGTGACTGACTGAGTAGTGGGAAAATCCTAGTCTTGTCCCATACTGTTTGTATGTGCTGGCAAGCCATACATCTTTGGCATACCAATGATCGAACACAGAGAGGAGTTGGCTAATAGCACAAGCAGACAGGATCCAGCACCAGGCTAGGAAAACCCTACTTTTAAAATCCCCTGGTTAACACTTTATTACCTAAATGTACAATGCTCTATATCTTGTTAGAAGCACTTAGAGCCTTTAGAATGTATTGCAATAAGGCTTTATACAATATAATATCCCAAGTGCAGTCTTTCCATTCTTTACCAGTACATAATAGGACATATTTAAGAGACATTTTAAGTGTGGGTGATTGCTCTGAGCTGTTCCTTCTTCTCTCATTGAACTATAGCACTGTACGTATTAGCCCTGGAGGTTATTGGGTGTCTGTTTCCACAATGTACAGTATGTTGCTGTACACAGCACGTGATGGATTTTTGCTCACACACCTCAGGCCACAGCTGGGGTGAATCTCAAAAGTATGTTCTTCGATTCCTCACATCCACACTCCTTACCTCCTTCTCAAAGCGTCACAGGGAAGCAAGGAAAGCTTTGGAGAAGAAGATCCAAGGAGAAAACCTTGATATTTTACTGATATGATCCCAGTTCTATTCATATTCAGTTCTCAATAAACACATTTTCAAAATCTGTCAACATTGCACATTCGGCACAAACACATCACACATTGCATGACAATCTATTTCTGTGAAAATAAATACATGTTTTATCTTAAAATACAGAAGAAGAAAAATCTGTCTGAAAAAGCAAAGGCCTACCTGCTTGGCACAAGAGATTTTCAGAGGCATGGTAGAAAAGATCATGTTTATGAAAAAACAAGCTCTCTGTTTTTGCTGCCTGGTACTGGATTCTGCCACAGTGTGCAGAAAAGGTTTTGGGGTGAAAAAACAGCGATGGCACTCTTCTGATGCTTCTACTTCAACCTGCAACCTCACCAACTCTTCAACAATATAGAGACAGCAGGTGGGGCTTCATCCTTCTCCTCCTCTCTCTGAGTCAATCCAATTCTACACTCAAAGGCACAAAAAACCTAAACCTGCAAACTCTTTTTGTTTTAGATACGCAGAAAATACATTAAAGAAAGAGAAAATGAAGAAAGAGCAATCTGAAGAAAGAGAAAAACACATAGGGTTTGAGAAAAGGGGTTCGCTTCACTCTATACAGAGGAAAGATCTGGTGGCTCCCTTGTCCATGGGATCTGAACCACTCACAGCCAAAGAAATCAAGGTATGTGAGAGGGAAAAAATAAGAAAATGGGGGAGGAGGGAAGAGAGGAGGAGAGGTGGGTAATCAAAAGCAGGAGAAAGAAAGAAAGAAAGAAAGAAAGAAAGAAAGAAAGAAAGAAAGAAAGAAAGAAAGAAAGAAAGAAAGAAAGAAAGAAAGAAAGAAAGAAAGAAAGAAAGAAAGAAAGAAAGAAAGAAAGAAAGAAAAGAAAGTGAAAAAAAATCTTAATCCCTCTCTTTCCTCCACCCTTTTTCCCTTGTATAAAAAATACACAGAGCAGAGTTTGCCACTTGACCTTGGGTTTACATGTTTTCCCTCAGAGTGACTTTTGAGCTCTCACAATGAGCAAAAAAAAAGGCATGAGTTTGCAAAAGCGGAGTAGCAGACACCCCTTCTATCCTGACATGAGCACCTTGTTTGAAGCCAGAGTAGTGCACTGTATAGGGAATAGGGTGCCATTTGGGATGCAAACAGAATTCCATGAATCTGAGCAATCTGAATTCCTGCTAACCATGACGCAGGGAAAGGAATAACACAGCCCTGGGAGGTGGGAACTAGTGTTATGTTTCAGGAAAGTTAAACACTACCATGGCCTATGTCAGCAATGTTGCACCAAGTTAACACCAAGATTCACAATGTAGAATAATAAAATATGCTATTGACAGAAGAAACATGCAATTTTTCCCATCCATAATGTGAAAGCATCAGGATCAAAACTAGGATCACAAAAAAAGTGAATTATAATGTTTTATTTTACAATTATGCTACCTGTGAAAAAATATGTGCTTTATAGTTTCTTAATTTCAATTCCCTTAATATCTCACCCAATCCAACACTCCATATTCAACTTCATAGTCCCCTGTAGTTCAGTTGGTAGAGCATGGCGCTTGCAACGCCAGGGTTGTGGGTTCGTTTCCCACGGGGGGACAGTATGAAAATGTATGCACTCACTAACTGTAAGTCGCTCTGGATAAGAGTGTCTGCTAAATGTGTAAAATGTAAATTATATTTTTTCTGTTCTCTGGATGTTATATAGCAAATCATCAGAGTACATCTTTAAATGGTTAATAAAAAAATAAAAAAATCTTATCAACTGCCAATCAATATCAATTATCATTACAAACTGTTCAGTTGTTACAAATTGTTAAATAATAATCAATAAGCATATTGAATTGAACTATTTCAATAGGCTACAGTATTCATATTTCCATATCTATAAATCACTGTATTATATTGGCCAATGTTTCCAGCCATCAGATCATATTGGATTTCACAGCCTGGTCTCATAGACTAGACGTAACATAGTAAATGTAAATCCTTATCGCTTTAACATAACTCCTAAACAATCCTAACACCTAAACCCTAGCCTAGCTAAAGTTAGCCAGCTAGCAAACGTTTGCCACCTAGCCACCTAGCTAGAATTCGTAACAAATCATACCTTTTGCAAATTCGTAACATAGCATATGAAATGAGTGATGGACATCCACAAATTAATACATATCATACAAACCTAACATATCATACTAATTGGAGTGTCTCGAATTTACATACAGAATTATACGAAATGCTCTGAGACCAGGTTGGATTTCAAGGGGTTGTGCAAACCTTTACGCTAAATAAACTTATTTGGTTAACTTAGGTTACTGGTCTATTCAAAGAGAGACCTTACTCTCAATTGGTCGTTGAGTTTACAATTAGCCATTGGTATTAAACCCGAGAACTAGCGCAAAATGATCAAGGCTATTCGCCGCGCAAGTTTAATCCGTGCATTGACTTTCTCTGTGCCAATGAATAGAGCGAGGAAGAGCGCTAACGTTCACCCCGACGCATAGCCTAAAATAAATGCATGCATTATACCGGTATTCTATTCTATTATCTATTCACAATCTTATTTGGAGGATAGAAAGGAGTTAAAAGCTATTTTAAATCGACAAAATAGCCTATAGTTGATTTGTATCGTATATGGTCCACTTTCAAGGACACTGCAGCTTAATAGCCGAGCAACCTAACTGCTACAAACGATCCAGGAGGAATGAGACCGGCATATAACCTACATATAGCACATTATTCAGATGGAGTCAAATACATCGCTTTACCTTTTTACTAGTTCTGCTTGTATAGCCGTTGTATGGGTTGAATCCTGTCCTCGGCGGCACAGAGAGCAGCATTTTTACAGCAGCAGCACTATGTCTGGAGCGAAGAGCGTAGCCAAGGCAGGCAGTCAGCTGACGTCAGACAGGGAAATTCAGTTCAGAATCTGACTGGGATTGTGATTTGACTAGCGCTCTCCCAGCTCCCAGCCACTGGTAGTGTGTAGCATTCTATGTGACTGTGCGTTAAAAAGCGCGCTTTTCTGTGTTCCTCTTTCCATGTAGGCTATTTGTTAAACCTGGAAACCACCAGACAGTGAACATGTATGACTTTGGACATTAAGACTTTTTTATGTTACTATTCCGTATGACAGTCTGGACACACATTTAACCTTTATTGGTATTTTATAAAGGCTTTTTGTAGCTTGTATAGTCTTCAAAAACATTATCCATTATAAATACATATCATTAATCATATCTAACATTGGGACTAATATAATTATATTGGCCATGGCCCAACCTGATGATATTTTGGCAAAGGTGCATGGCATTACACTATCACCATCAAACCTTATGTCATTATCAGGACACCAGCAGGTATATCTCACTGGTCATTCCCAAAGCCAACACCTCCTTTGGCCGCCATTCCTTCCAGTTCTCTGCTGCCAATGACTGGAACGAATTGCAAAAATCTCTGAAGCTGGAGACTCTTATCTCCCTCAATAACTTTAAGCATCAGTTGTCAGAGCACCTTACCGATCACTGCACCTGTACACAGCCCATCTGAAATTAGCCCACCCAACTACCTCATCCCTATATTGTTATTTATTTTGCTCTTTTGCACCCCAGTATCTCTATTTGCACATAATCTCTTGCACATCTAGCATTCCAGTGTTAATACTATTGTAATTATTCTGCACTATAGCCTATTTATTGCCTTACCTCCATAACTTGCTACATTTGCACACACTGTATATATATTTTCTGTTGTATTTTTGACTTTATGTTTTTTTACCCCATATGTAACTCTGTGTTGTTTTTATTGCACTGCTTTGCTTTATCTTGGCCAGGTCGCAGTTGTAAATGAGAACCTGTTCTCAACTGGTTTACCTGGTTAAATAAAGGTGAAATAAAAAATAAAAAAAACACTGATGTCCTGGGATGGCTCATATTATCATGTAATGACACACGTGTTTTTATAATCAACTGCAAGTTGCTTGGCAACACAGTCCCTTAACACTCTGCCTCCTTGTGTATCTACCCTGATTAGCCCTCAAGTGTGCACAATGTGTGTGTGCAAAAGCTCACTCTCAGCCACATAGTAGTATGAATGTGCATAGAAGAGAATAGAAATGAATAGAATAAAATAGAATCACTTTATTTTTCCCAGAGGGAACTTTTGTTGTGGCATTCATATTAGATAATAAACACATAACAGCATAATTCATTAATTAACATGACAGCTACAACTACACCTGTTCTTTCTGATAGTGAAATACACAGAACAGCCACAAATTACAGTTGAAACCTCCTTTAAAGGCCAGTTTAGACTAGGCAGCACACAGAAATAAACTCTCATCTCCTTCATATACAGTATATAATGCACTTGGGATTTCACCCAGATGTCATCATAGTGTCTAGTCAGACAGAGTAGAAGCAGAGTGGAATGATAATTTGTTTCCGTCTTGAGCCAGGATAGTGTGACTAAAGTGACTTATACGAAATTATGAAATGTTATTGTTGGCTGGGTGCAAGTGCCCTGCATTTAAATCCAAGTTATCATTTTGAGAGTATATTGTTTCATTTTCATGGGGGCAGGTAGGCTGTAACAGTTATAAGTAGGCTACAATCTATGTAGCCTACCACTATTGTTATTACCATAGACAATATAACAATGATCCATATCTAACGCTATTACAATAAGTTGTACCATATAATTGCGATACAGCCAGTTAGATCCCTGGAACCTCCTACTGCATTTTTCAACATTTCTGATTAGTCAGGAGACAATACAAACAACAAATCAAAATCATTTATTTCATTTTTTATTTAAAAAATATGTTTTAAGCCATCCTGATTGGGAGGGCCAGTGTTCAATCTGGCAGGGCCTATGCCCGGCCCTGCTATGGCTTCGCCTCTGTCCAGCACTGTTGATGTTCAGTCCTGGCAAGAAGGGGTGTGTTTCCCTCTGCTCAAGGACAGTTTGTAGAGTGACTCAGTCAGTATGCGTCAGAGCCAGCACAAAGCCCACAGCCCACACTGGGATTGCATCCCAAATGGCACTCTATTCCCTTTATAGTGCACTCCTTTTGACCAGGGCCCTATGGGGGGCTCTGGTCAAAAGTAGTGTAATATGTAAAGAATAGGGTTCCATTTGGGAGGCAGCCTGGGACTTCAGCTTAACTCTCCTCATCACAAGTAACGGGAAATAAGTACTCAGGAAAGGGGCCTAGGTGACTGAGGTCGGGGTGAATGGAAATGGTTAGTACTTATTTCCCGTTACTTGTGATGAGGAGACGCAGACTGATTCCACAGATATGCTTTTCAGTCTTTGGGCAAAACTCTGTTGTGTTGTGCAATGGTGCACTTTTTACATTCACCCCTCGATATACCGTTTTCGCTATGCCAAAAACACTGATAATTCCATTCCATTCAGCCTTGTACAAACAGTTTTTTCCCTTTCCTTTAAAAAAAGAAAAAGATTACAGGTAATCTAGGAATTCAGTGAAAGCGTCAGGGTGAACTTTGAGCCTCACAGGAGAGAGGGTGTTCCGTCAATGAGGGTTTGAGGGAGGAAGCGAGGAAAGGGGGGTGAATGTAGGAAGGGGGTGAGTGTAGGGAGGAAAAAGAGGGTGATTGTAATAGAAAGGAGGTGGGGGAATGCCAGTGTAGGGGGAGGGAAGGGAAAGGTAGATGAGTCTAGGGGGAAGGGAGACATGGAGGAGAGGGGCAGAGGGGGAGGGGTGTAGGGGTAGAGGGGGTAAGTTTAGGGGGAAGGGACAAGTCTACATTCCTCAGGTCAGCTTTGCCTGCTAAGTAATTACCTATCTGTGATAACATGCAGATACTCCCTTTACCAGGCTAGATACCCTGGAAGGTAACACACACACACCCTTAACTAGGCTATAGCTACAGTACCTGAAAGGCAGCCTAGGGGAAGCAGCTCAGGAGATTACATACACTGAACAAAAATATAAATGCAACACGTAAAGAGTTGGTTCCATGTTTCATGAGCTGAAATAAAAGATCCCCGAAATTTTCCATATGCACAAAAAGCTTATTTCTCTCAAATGTTGTCCACACATTTGTTTACATCCCTGTTAGTGAGCATTTTAGCCTTTGTCAAGATAATCCATCCACCGGACAGGTGTGGCGTATCAAGAAGCTGATTAAACAGCATGATCATTACACAGGTGCACCTTGTGCTGGGGACAATAAAAGGTCACTCCAAAATGTGCAGTTTTGTCACACAACAAAATGCCACAGATTACTAAAGTTTTGCGGGAGCGTTCAATTGTCATGATGACTGCAGGAATGTCCACCAGAGCTGTTGTCAGATAATTCAATACAACTGCCGCCCCAATCATCATCACAATTGTCTCGTCTTGTCAATCACACACACCTGGTTCCTATCCCCTAATTAGACTGTGTATAAGTGTTCCCTCTGCCCCCTTGTCCTTGTGGGTGATTGTTAATTGTGAGAGTAATGTAGCTCGGTGGAGCTACTCATAACATTGTGTTGCCTGGGTAGATTTTCCCCCTGTGCCTATGTATTATTGGATTCCGTTACAGTGTACTTGCCAGGGATGTTTGTTTCCCCTGTGCCTGTTTCGTTGATCGCTATTGGAGCGCATTTGTGTGTCAACGAAGGAATAAACTCTGTATTCGGTGATTACCCTCCTGCGCCTGACTCCTTTCACCACATTCACCACAGTGCAGGTGAGGTTGGAAGCCCAACAGGGCAGATATAGAAACCACACCACAAAAAAATATAAGTACACATTTTTTTGTTAAATCTGTTAAACAAGCACACTAATTAAAATGTGTACATGATATACACAGTACACAAGAAAAAAACATGTTGATTTCACTATTACTGAAACAGGACCCAGGTGGTAAATATAAAGATCCAGTCCATAAAAAAAATTGGAGGCCCTTTACACCTCAGTGTTGTGACGCAAAAATTCTAGCAAAATGCATAACGCATAGAATTAAAAAGGTATTGTCGAATATACGACAAGTACTGGAAACAATAGAACACTATGAAAAATCTGGGAAACCAGGCCTGGTATTCATAGCTGACTTTGAAAAGGCTTTTGATAAAGTACAACGGGAATTTATATATAAATGCCTGGAATATTTCAATTTTGGAGAATCTCTTATACAATGGGTTAAAGTTATGTATAGTAACCCTACGTGTAAAATAGTAAATAATGGCTACTTCTCAGAAAGTATTAAACTGTCAAGAGGAGTAAAACAAGGTTGTCCACTATCAGCATAATCTCTTTATTATGGCCATAGAAATGTTAGCTATTAAAATCAGATCCAACAACAATATCAAGGGGCTTGAAATCCAGGGCTTAAAAAAAAGGTGTCATTGTACGCTGATGATTCATGTTTTCTTTTAAATCCACAATTTGAATCCCTCCGTAGCCTCATAGAGGATCTAGATAATTTTTCTAACCTCTCTGGATTACAACCAATTATGATACTATATTACGTATTGGATCACAAAAAAATACAACTTTTACATTACTGTGTAATTTACCAATAAAATGGTTTGACGATGAAGTGAACATACTCATTTCCCGAAAGAACGAAAGGATCTCACTACAATACATTTTTATAGAAAGTTAGCAAAAATAGATAAAACCAAGCCATGAGGTCGAAGGAATTGTCTGTAGAGCTCCAAGACAGGATCGTGTCGAGGCACATATCTGGGGAAGGGTACCAAAAAATGTCTGCAGCATTGAAGGTCCCCAAGAACACAGTGGCCTCCATCATTCTTAAATGGAAGAAGTTTGGAACCACCAAGACTCTTCCTAGAGCTGAACGTCCGGCCAAACTGAGCAATCGGGGGAGAAGGGCCTTGGTTAGGGAGGTGACCAAGAACCCGATGGTCACGCTGACAGAGCTCCAGAGTTCCTCTGTGGAGATGGGAGAACCTTCCAGAAGGACAACCATCTCTGCAGCACTCCACCAATCAGGCCTTTATGGTAGAGTGGCCAGACAAAAGCCACTCCTCAGTAAAAGGGACATGACAGCCCACTTGGAGTTTGCCAAAAGGCACCTAAAGGACTCTCAGACCATGAGAAACAAGATTATCTGGTCTGGCAAAACCAAGATTGATCTCTTTGGACTGAATGCCAAGCGTCACGTCTGGAGTAAACCTGGCACCATCCCTACGGTGAAGCACGGTGTTGGCAGCATCATGCTGTGGGGATGTTTGTCAGCAGCAGGGACTGGGAGACTAGTCAGGATAGAGGGAAAGATGAACAGAGAAAAGTACAGAGAGATCGTTGATGAAAATCTGCTCCGGAGCGCTCAGGACCTCAGACTGGTGCAAAGGTTCACCTTCCAACAGGACAACGACCCTGAGCACACATTCAAGACAACGCAGGAGTGGCTTTGGGCAATCTCTGAATGTCCTTGAGTGGCCCAGCCAGAGCCCGGACTTGAACCCGATCGAACATCTCTGGAGAGACCTGAAAATATATGTGCAGCGACGCTCCCCGTCCAACCTGACAGAGCTTGAAAGGATCTGCAGAGAAGAATGGGAGAAGCTTCCCAAATACAGGTGTGCCAAGCTTGTAGCGTCGTACCCAAGAAGACTCGAGGCTGTAATCGCTGTCAAAGGTGCTTCAAGAAAGTACTGGGTAAAGGGTCTGAATACTTATGTAAATTAAATATTTCCGTTTTTTACTGAAATACTTTCCGAATGCACTGTATATGGGGGATACAACCATCCCAGCTCTGCAGATTTTGCTGCGAAGAGACAGAATCATTAGATCATTTGTTTTGGTACTGTCCATGTGTAGCTTGTTTTTGGTCGCAGGTTTAGGAATGGCTGAAGAATTGAAAACATTTACCTGGAGTTAACTCTGCATATAGCACTGCTGGGTGATCTGAAAAGTCATAATCAATTATATATTTATACTCTCAGCAAAAATGTTTATCTTTAATTTACAATCTGTAGAAACTATGAAAATAGAAAGGTTCAGAACTTTTGTGAAATATCACAGCACAGTTGAAAAATATATGGCAAATAGAAATCAAAACTGGATGGTCTTCAGAGATAGATGGAAGGGGTTGAGACTAGCTGAATGATGGGACTAAAAACAAACAAAAGATAACTAATGTAAAATATACCGTGTCCGTAAAATATATACAGTATGTATAAGCTGGAAGTAGAAGCCTAAGTGTTGTTGTCCATTAGTTTTCTCCAATTAGGGGAGGGGTGGTAGGGTTAGGAGAAACTAATAAATAAAAAAATAAAAAAATAAAATATATATATATATATATATATATATATAAAATAATATATACTGTATACTGTATTGATAAAAAATATATATATATGGGGGATTGGAAATGATGCAGACAATTACATTGATAGACGCCACAATCTATTTCCAATATTAAAGCTGATCCACCCCCTAAAACAAAAATGGGATGATGGCTCTGGTGGCCATAGGAGGGCAGGAGTCAGTGCCCTTTGGATTAAGCATCGGTGTGAGGCAGGGGTGTGAGCTGGCACATGTACTCTTTAACGTCTTCCTCCTATGTGTCACCCAGCTTCTCCACAAGGAGCTTGAGGACAACAGTGGTGTTGCGGTGGACTTCAGGTTGGATGGAAACCTATTCAACATCAGGAGGCTCCAAGCAACCACCAAGGTTTTGACGGAGCGGGTTCTTCAGCTGCAGTATGCAGATGACTGTGCTCTTGTGGCCCACACTCCGGAAGACCTTCAGTCCATCCTTGTAGCGGCTGTGAGGGTCTATAGTAGGATGGGACTGTCTATCAATACCACCAAGACAGAGGTGGTCTGCCAATGGAGATCCAGCCCTCCACCCACCATGCCTGTCTTCACCATTGAACACAAATCACTGGCAATAGTCCCATCCTTCAAATACCTGGGCAGCATCCTCTCGGAGGACTGCAGCATCGACTTCGAAATTCAAAATAGGATCAAGCAAGCATCAGCTGCCTTCGGGAAACTCGCAGGGTCTTCCAAAACAGGGATCTCCACCTCCACACCAAAATCGCCGTCTATCAAGCTGTCTGCATCACCACACTTCTTTACAGCAGTGAAGCCTGGGTCACTTACAGCCAACACAACAAGCAGCTAGAGCTATTCCACATAGGATGCCTGCAGCGCATCCTGGGAATCACCTGGAGCGACTGTGTGCCCCATACAGAAATACTTGCTAAGACCAACTGCAAGAGTATGGAGGCTATGGTCACCCAACACCAACTAAGCTGGCTTGGGCATGTCGTTACGATGTCTAAGGAACGCTTGCCGCGGAAGATCCTGTATAGCCAGCTACATCTTGGCTGGCGGTCTGCAGGGGGGCAGATGAAGCGCTACAAGGACCAGTTGAAAACGTTGCTGAAGAAGTGCAACATCAAACCCACAGACCTTGAGGATGCTGCTGCCGACCGTTCCACCTGGCGGCAGTTCTGCCAGAGCGGTGTACAGAGGTGGGAGGAGGAGAGGAGCACAGACTGCATATGCCCCACCTGCAATAAAGTTTGTGGATCTCGGATTGGACTCTACAGTCACCAAAGAATTCACCATTAACTCAGAAGTGGAAGTCATCATCGGATACGATGGACTACCGAAGAGAGTGTAAATGAGTGTAACAACTAGCCTACATGGAGAGGACTACTGGGTAGTTTGGTTAATCAGGCTGACCCCTAGTCTACGCTTGAAGTTATTGAGGGATGATGATGTTTTGGCAATGCGAAGATAGGAATTCCAGAGTATGGAACCTCTGTCTCTGCTAGAGAATTTACAATGCGAGATGCGGCAGTGGGAAGGTTGAAGGTTATCGCAGTGTCTTGTGTTGTATGCATGGATTTGGGAATTAACCTGGAAGAATCCATTGAAGGGTTTAGGTAGGCTGCCTGGGAGCTGGAGGTATGTACATTTGTAGATTAAAGTGCATAATTGGAGTATATTAATGTTGTAGATAGACAATATAATGAGTTTCTTAAACAGATGGCCAGATGGAGCCATGTAGTTAGAGGAGGTGGCTAGTCTTGCAAATGTATTTTGTGTGATGAGTAATTTATGTAGATAGGAAGCATATGTACTAGCCCAGATAATATTGCAATAAATGAGATACAATGCATTCAGAATGTATTCAGACCCCTTGACTTTTTCCACGTTGTTACGTTACAGCCTTATTCTAAATTTGATTAAATTGTTTCCCCCCCCCTCATCAATCTACACACAATACCCCATAATGACAAAGCAAAAACAGGTTTTTAGAAAATTTTGCAAATTCATAAAAATAAAAAACGGAAATATCACATTTACATAAGTATTTAGACTCTTTACTCAGTACTTTGTTGAAGCACATTTGGCAGCGATTATAGTCTCGAGTCTTCTTGGGTATGACACTACAAGCCTGGCACACCTGTATTGGGGAGTTTCTCCCATTCTTCTCTGCAGATCCTCTCAAGCTCTGTCACGTTGGATGGAGAGCTTCTGTCAGGGCGTGTTGTAGGTGTAGTGTAGGAATCAAACGCAGGACGCAGACTGAATGTTCCAAAGGCTGTAATACTGGCCCAACACAGGCAACAGGACAACTAAGCCCGACAGCAAAAACACGCACGAAGGCGAAAGGTAAATGCGCACTAACAGGTGCGACAAAATGTAGCGGTGCACACACAGGTGCAAATAAGCTCCAGCACAGTGGAGAAATACGCTCAACCGAGCAAAACACAACACTGACGGGAACAATCACACACAACACTAGACAAACACAACGAGAAACTTATAGGACACTAATTACGTCAAAACAGAAACAGGTGTGGAAACAAACAGACAAAAGCAAACGAACATGAAACATATAGCGGTGGCAGCTAGAATTCCGGAGACGACGAACGCCGAAGCCTGCCCGAACAAGGGAGAGAGGCAGCCTCGGCCGAAACCGTGACAGCTTCGCTTCACAGCTATTTTCAGGTCTCTCCAGAGATGTTCGATCGGGTTCAAGTCCGGGCTCTGGCTGGGCCACTCAAGGACATTCAGAGACTTGTCCCGAAGCCACTCCTGCGTTGTCTTGACTGTGTGCTTAGGGTCATTGTCCTGTTCAAAGGTGAACCTTCGCCCAGTCTGAGGTCCTGTGCGCTCTGGAGCAGATTTTCATCAAGGATCTCTCTGTACTTTGCTCTGTTCATCTTTCCCTCGATCCTGACTAGTCTCCCAGTCCCTGCTTTTGAAAAACATCCCCACAGCATGATGTTGCCACCATCATGCTTCACCATAGGGATGGTTCCAGGTTTCCTCCAGACGTGATGCTTGGCATTCAGGCCAAAGAGAACAATCTTGGTTTCATCAGACCAGAGAATCTTGTTTCTCATGGTCTGAGAGTCCTTTAGGTGCCTTTTGGCAAACTCCAAGCGGGCTATCATGTGCCTTTTACTGAGGAGTGGCTTCCGTCTGGCTACTCTACCATAAAGGCCTGATTGGTGGAGTGCTGCAGAGATGGTTGTCCTTCTGGAAGGTTCTCCTATCTCCACAGAGGAACCCTTGAGCTCTGTCAGAGTGACCAACGGGTTCTTGGTCACCTCCCTGACCAAGGCCCTTCTCCCCCGATTGCCCAGTTTGGCCGGGCGGCCAGCTCTAGGAAGAGTCTTGGTGGTTCCAAACTTCTTCCATTTTATAATGATGGAGGCCACTGTGTTCTTGGGGACCTTCAATGCTGCAGAAATTTTTTGGTACCCTTCCCCAGATCTGTGCCTCGACACAATCCTGGCTCGTAGCTCTACGGACAATTCCTTCGACCTCATTGTTGGGTTTTTGCTCTGACATGCACTGTCAACTGAGAGACCTTATATAGACAGGTGTGTGCCTTTCCAAATCATGTCCAATCAATTGAATTTACCACAGGTGGACTCCAATCAAGTTGTAGAAACATCTCAAGGATGATCAATGGAAACAGGATGCACCTGAGCTCAATTTCGAGTCTCATAGCAAAGGGTCAGAATACTTATGTAAATAAGGTATTCCTGTTTTTTTTGTTTTTGTTTTTTTCAAACATTTCTAAAAACCTGTATTCGCTTTGTCATTGTCGGGTATTGTGTGTAGACTGATTTAATTTAATCAATTTTAGAATAAGGCTGTAGCGTAACAAAATGTGGAAAAAGTCAACGGGTCTGAATACTTTCCGAATGCACAGTTTGGGCCAATGAAGCTGTAGTATAGTGTTAGGAAGCAAGCCTGATGAACCAAACCACTAATCTTTCTGATAATACCAACGGACTTCAGACAGATGTACACACTCACACAGATAGGCACAAAATCTCTTGAGAAGTCATTCTTCTTAAAGACAGGCTTATTGAAAAGGCACACATAACTGTCTCCAATTCATTCAAGGCCAAGGCTTTGTGTACAGGCACGTACATGTTCTTGTATTTTTCCTTGCAAACATACTGTAGATGGAGCACAGCATACTAGCGGAAGCTGGACATGATTTATTTTATGCAACAACAATCCATCTTTTTCCAAGGCTGAGGGCTGATGCACAGCTCCAGTAGTGGGACACTATTCAGCTCCTGGTATAATGGGGTTTTTACACCAGTGCGAATGTGCACCTCAATCGCTGTGTGACACCAACCTCCGTCAATCCCATACTGTCAGCATATGGGTCCATGGATTCACATTTAAATTAGATGGCACGTTAGCTTATCTTAGTCCACCTCCTCAGCTCTCGAAGACAGGTTTTTGTGTTGTCTTTCATCTGTTAAATTAGCCCATATATCAGCAGGTAGACCTAACTCTCTTGTCATTTCACCTGGCCTGGGTTGTGTAGGGGTTGTCGGAGGGTTCTCTGTCTGTGATACTGAGGGAAGCAGGTTCTTTCTGTCTGGGAAAATGACCCTCCTCACCTCCTCCTCCACTACTTTTCCCTCTTTACTCCCCCATTAGACTCCCTCCCCCCTCCACTCCTTCCCCCTGGCCTAGTCTTCCCCTCTACTCCTTCTCTTCCCTTCCACCCCTAGACTCTCTCCTCTCATCCCTGTCTCCTCTCCTTGGCTGGGTCAGTTAAACAGGGGGATTGACTGTGTGCTGCTGCAGATGTGCAGTCTGGAGAGAGGCCAGATTGCCTTGCTTCTTGCCTGGGAGAACATGTGGTCAGGCACTGTTTACCTTGGCACTCTCTCAGACTGTCTCCCACACATGCTGTGTCCATGCCAGTTTCACAATGCCAGCACTGACTGAACACCTTGCCTTCTTCTAGGAGGATTATTAGGTTGAACTGTTACAAATTATCATTGTTGATTAATTGCATTAACAGAACAAATTCCGACTAAATATGATCCTATGTCTCTAAAAGGAATTCAAGTATATGCTAAACTAAGTATAAAAGCCAGTCAGATATGTTGCTTTGTTATGAGGTTGATTCACTTCAGCTTCCCCAAGCTTGTTTATTCTCAGCTAAGGGCCGAGGAGTGATTGTCTGGACATTCTGCTGGGGTCTAGGGATACCCAGACACTTTTTCACAGATTCTTCACATACCTCACATTCTACCATTCTGTGCTTCTGTCTCTTAATAAACATCGATGGCAGGGGTCAGCAACAGGTGGCCCGCGGGCCAAAACCGACCCTTGAGTAATTTTTTTTGCCCCACCAAACGTAAAAACTAAATACAAAAATCACCAGGAATTCAGCAAAAAAGTTGCTTCATTTAGGAAACCAAGTATTCCCACAAATATTAGTTTTTTTTTTTTTTTTACATATGTGATCGTGTCTCAATGTAATCAAAGAATGGAATGATTGTCATTTTCAAATACAATGTCTTTTTGGGCTTAGTTGTGGTCAATTTGCAGTGTATAAATTATTATAATTATGTTCTGGCCCTCCAACCATCCGCTCCGACAAAAATCGCCCTGCGGCTGAATCTAGTTGCCTACCACTGATCTATGTGTTGGAACACTTCTGCACCAAACACTGTAAACATCCACACCCTGCAGCATTTGTTGGTGAGAGTAAGCTGAAATGTAACATTTGAAAGCTGCAGCCATTACTTCTATAAAATGTTTATCCCACTTTTTAAATGAATCTCTAAGTTATTGGTATATTATTACAATGATTAAATGGCATTTGTGCTCTTATATGAAATAACAAAAGTAAACATATTAAAGACCTGTAAATATGTGTTGATAATCATTTGCCATCAATAATCATTTATCCTAAATATTTTGATGTTTGATATCCATTGAAGGTCTAAATCTATACTTTAGTGAGTGTTCGTTCCATTTACACCATGTGAAGTGTTCAGTGCCCTCTGCAGGTCTGGGAGGGTTACTACATAAGAAGAGTTTCTGCTGTCTAGAATATGATGGTGTTTTCACACTAAAATCAACTGTCCATAAGCTCTCTATCTAGAATCCACCAGAAGGCATATCATCACAATATAATTACTTTTTTGTGTCAATAAGTTCTTTGAGACAGTTTGCTGATATTGTAGTTTGATTATGGTAACAAACCAGGTCAACCCCTGTGCACAGAAGTCATCAGTAGAGGCAGGCAAAATATGTGTTTGTGATCTGATGGTCTGTCCCTTGTCTGCCTGACTTAGCTTTACATACAGTACATGTATTCTTAACTGCCCTAGGTATCACTGTTAAGGTAAATACAGTACTGTTATAGTCTCAATATGATAGACTTAGTAAGACTGGAAAGGGATACAGTGAACCCAGACATAGAGATTCCCTCCAAATCCCTCCGCCTAACAGTAGGAGCCAGCCTTATATTGTCTCCCTTCCAAATGGCTCCCTATTCCCTATATAGTACACTACTTTTGACAAAACTAGTGCCCTATATAGGGAATAGGGTGCCATTTGGGACATAGACATTCTCTCAGAGGGGGATCTAGACAGGATCTCTGGATTCTGACTTCCCCTCTCGCTCCAGGCCTTGGAAACCACGGCAAATCCCTCTATGCTTTCTAAGTCCATGATAATGGATTATGAATGGGCTGAAGTTTGCTACATCTACATGTTTAGACACCGTCTACGTGCTTTAGATTCAAATCCACTGCCTTCCTAGAATTTCAAAGGCTGTTTTGAGTGACTGGGATAGTCATACTCATTATATAGTATATTTTGTAGGAGGTTAGAGCAGTTATAATTTTATTTTCAACTCAATCACTCAGATTCTTAGAGTATCAGTCTTCAAACTAGACTGAGAGAGCCTGGAAGAGAGACTGAAAGAGAGAGATAGAGTTCAGTAATGACCACAGGCACAGTATAGTGGGCCCCACTAAATCCCACAATCTATTTCTGTTATGGCTAGTTATTTTAGCCAGCCTCAGATCTCTTACTCTCTCTCTGAGGGGGACATAGACAGTCTCATTGTCTCACTACACCAGATGGAAACCCACTTCCTCTACTGCCTTAAGCCTTGTCTGCTTCCCAACTGCCATCCTATTCCCTATGTAGTGCATTGCTTTTGACCAGGGCCCATAGGGAGTGCACTATATAGGGAATAGATTGCTTTTTCAAATCAAATCAAAGTTTATTGGTCGCATACACAGTTATCAGATGTTATAGCGAATCTGCAGCGAAATGCTTGTATTATTAGCTCCTAACAGTGTAGCAAAAATGTACACAAACAATATTAATAATAATAAAAACAAGAAATCACGAATGTCAGAACGAATCCAGTTGACAATCCATAAAACACATTCAAACGCAATCTATGCATATATACACCAAAATATACAAAGTATGTGGACACCCCTTCAAATTAGTGGATTCGGCTATTTCAGCCACACCGTTGCTGACAGGTGTATAAAATAGAGCACATAGCCATGCAATCTCCATAGTTAAACATTGGCAGTAGAAAGGCCCGTACTGAAGAGCTCAGTGACTTTCAACGTGGCACCGTCATAGGATGCCACCTTTCCAACAAGTCAGTTCGTCAAATTTCTGCCCTGCTAGAGCTGCCCCAGTCAACTGTAAGTGCTGTTATTGTGAAGTGGAAATGTCTAGGAGCAACAACGGCTCAGCCACAAAGTGGTAGGCCACAGAAGCTTACAGAACGGGACCGCTGAGTGCTGAAGCGCGTAAAAATTGTCTCTCCTCGGTTGCAACACTCACTACCAAGTTCCAAACTGCCTCTGGAAGCAACGTCAGCACAATAATTGTTCGTCGGGAGCTTCATGAAATGGGTTTCCATGGCCGAGCAGCCGCACACAAGCCTAAGATCACCATGCTCAATGCCAAGCGTCGGCTGGAGTGGTGTAAAGCTTGCCGCCATTGGACTCTGGAGCAGTGGAAACGCGTTTTCTGGAATGATGAATCACGCTTCACCATCTGGAAGTCCGACGGACAAATCTGGGTTTGGCGGATGCCAGGAGAACGCTACCTGCCCAATACATAGTGCCAACTGTAAAGTTTGGTGGAGGAGGAAAAATGGTCTGGGGCTGTTTTTCAAGGTTAGGGCTAGGCCCCTTAGTTCCAGTGAAGGGAAATCTTAATGCTATAGCATACAATGACATTCTAGACTATTCTGTGCTTCCAACTTTGTGGCAACAATTTGGGGAAGGCCCTTTCCTGTTTCAGCATGACAATGACCCCGTGCACAAAGCGAGATCGGTGTGGAAGAACTTGACTGGCCTGCACAGAGCCCTGACCTCAACCCCATCGAACACCTTTGGGATGAATTGGAACGCCGACTATGAGCCAGGCCTAATCGCCCAACATCAGTGCCCGACCTCACTAATGCTCTTGTGGCTGAATGGAAGCAAGTCCCCCGCAGCAATGTTCCAACATGAGTGGAAAGCCTTCCCAGAAGAGTGGCAAAGGGGGGACCAACTCCATATTAATGCCCATGATTTTGGGATGAGATGTTTGACGAGCAGGTGTCCACATACCTTTGGTCATGTAGTGTATACTTAGAATGATATGTACAGCAGTAGATATACTGTATTACGGTGAGCTACAGTGAGTATTGAGACAGTGACACATTTTTTGTTATTTTGTCTCTGTACTCCAGCACTATGGATTTGAAATGATACAATGACTGTGAGGTTAAAGTGCAGACTGTCCACTTTATTTTGAGGGTATTCTCATCCATATTGGGTGAACCGTCTCGAAATTACAGCACTTTTTGTACATACAGTTGAAGTCGGAAGTTTACAGACACCTTAGCCAAATACATTTAAACTCAGTTTTTCACAATTCCTGACATTCTAGTAAAAATTCCCTGTCTTAGGTCAGTTAGGATCACCACTTTATTGGAAGAATGTGAAATTTCAGAATAATAGTAGAGAGAATGATTTATTTCAGCTTTTATTTCTTTCATCACATTCCCAGTGGGTCAGAAGTTAACATACACTCAATTAGTATTTGGTAGCATTGCCTTTAAATTGTTGAACTTGGGTCAAACATTTCGGGTAGCCTTCCACAAGCTTCCCACAATAAGTTGGGTGAATTTTGGTCCATTCTTCCTGACAGAGCTGGTGTAACTGAGTCAGGTTTGTAGGCCTCCTTGCTCGCACACGCTTTTTCAGTTCTGCCCACACATTTTCTATAGGATTGAGGTCAGGGCTTTGTGATGGCCACTCCAATACCTTGACTTTGTTGTCCTTAAGCCATTTTTCCACAATTTTGGAAGTATGCTTGGGGTCATTGTCTATTTGGAAGACCCATTTGCGACCAAGCTTTAACTTCCTGACTGATGTCTTGAGATGTTGCTTCAATATATCCACATAATTTTCCTTCCTCATGATGCCATCTATTTTGTGAAGTGCACCAGTCCCTCCTGCAGGAAAGCACCCCCACAGCATGATGCTGCCACCCCCGTGCTTCACAGTTGGGATGGTGTTCTTCGGCTTGCAAGCATACCCCTTTTTCCTCCAAATATATCGATGGTCATTATGGCCAAACAGTTCTATTTTTGTTTCATCAGACCAGAGGACATTTCTCCAAAAAGTAAGATCTTTGTCCCCATGTGCAGTTGCAAACCATAGTCTGGCTTTTTTATGGCGGTTTTGGAGCAATGGCTTCTTCCTTGCTGAACGGCCTTTCAGGTTATGTCGATATAGGACTTGTTTTACTATGGCTATAGATACTTTTGTACCTGTTTCCTCCAGCATCTTCACAAGATCCTTTGCTGTTGTTCTGGGATTGATTTGCACTTTTCGCACCAAAATACGTTAATCTCTAGGAGACAGAACGCGTCTCCTTCCTAAGCAGTATGATGGCTGCGTGGTCCCATGGTGTTTATACTTGTGTATTATTGTTTGTACAGTTGAACGTGGTACCTTCAGGCGTTTGGAAATTGCTCCCAAGGATGAACCAGACTTGTGGAGGTCTACAATTTTTTTCTGAGGTCTTGGCTGATTTCTTTTGATTTTCCCATGATGTCAAGCAAAGAGGCACTGAGTTTGAAGATAGGCCTTGAAATACATCCACAGGTACACCTTCAATTGACTCAAATGATGTCAATTAGCCTATCAGAAGCTTCTAAAGCCTGACATCATTTTCTGGCATTTTCCAAGCTGTTTAAAGGTACAGTCAACTTAGTGTATGTAAACTTCTGACCCACTGGAATTGTGATACAGTGAATTATAAGTGAAATAATATGTCTGTAAACAATTGTTGGAAAAATTACTTGTGTTATGCACAAAGTAGATGTCCTAACCGACTTGCCAAAACTATAGTTTGTTAACAAGAAATTTGTGGAGTGGTTGAAAAATGAGTTTTAATGACTCCAACCTAAGTATATGTAAACTTCCGACTTCAACTGTAGTCCCCCCATTTTAGGGGACCAAAAATATTGGGACAAAAAGTTTAGTATTTGGTCCCATATTCATAGCTTGCAATGACTACATCAAGCTTGTGACTCAACAAATTGGTTGGGTGCATTTGCTGTTGGTTTTGGTTGTGTTTCAGATTATTTTGTGCCCAATGGAAATGAATGGTAAATCATGTATTGTCTCATTTAGGAGTCAATTGTATTGTAAATAAGAATATAATATGTTTCTAAACACTTCTACATTCATGTGGATGTTACCATGATTACGGATAATCCTGAATTAATCGCGAATAATAATGAGTGAGAAAGTTACAGACGCACAAATATCATACCTTCCCAAAAATGCTAATGTCCCCTGTTATTGTAGTGGTGAGAGGTTAGCATGTCTTGTTGGTATGATATTTGTGCATCTGTAACTTTCTCACTTATCATTATTCACGATTCATTCAGGATTATCCGTAAAATGGGGGGACTATGTAAAGTGCTGTAATTTCTAAACGGTTCAGCCAATATGGATGAATACCCAAAATGGATGAATACCCTCAAATTAAAGCTGACAGTCTGCCTCATAGTCATTGTACCAAAGTTCTGGCATACCAAGCCAAAGCAACAAAAATGTGTCACTGTCATAATACTTTTGGAGCTCACTGTATGCTAAGAATCCATAATATAAAGAAACTTGAAAATGTTGTAACAAAATGCAATGTACAGTAGTAGATACATTACACTGAACAAAAATATAAACATAACATGCAACAATTTCAAAGATTTTACTGAGTTACAGTTCATATAAGGAAATCAGTCAATTGAAATAAATTAATTTGGCCATAATCTATGGATTTCACTTGACTGGGAATACAGATATGCATCTGTTGGTCACAGATATCTTGGATCAGAAAACCAGTCAGTATCTGCTGTGACCACCATTTGCCTCATGCAGCGCGACATATCTCCTTCGCATGGAGTTGATCAGGCTATTGATTGTGGACTGTGGAATGTTGTCCCAATCCTCTTCAATGGCTGTGTGAAGTTGCTGGATATTGGCGGGAACTGGAACACGCTGTCGTACACAACGATCCAGAGCATAACAAACATGCTCAATTGGTGACATTTCTGGTGAGTATACAGGCCATGGATATTTGAAATGCGTATGGAACATTTCTGGGATCTTTTATTTGAGCTCATGAAACATGGGACCGACACTTTACATGTTGCGTTTATATATGTGTGTGTGTGTGTGTGTGTGTGAACGTGCGTGTGTTTGTGAGTATGGGCGTATGCATGTGTGTGAGTGTATATGTGAGTACAGGAGTCTGCGTGTGTATGAGGTGTGAGTGTGTGTGAGCTTGTGTGTGTGTTTTGTGTGAGTGAGTCTATCATTGTCTCTTACTACAGGAGATGGCTCGATGGCTGTTCAGCGTCTGATGGCCTGGAGATAGAAGCTGTTTCTCGGTCTCTCGGTCCCGGCTTTGATGCACCTGTACTGTCTCTGTCTGCTAGATGGTAGCAGAGTGAATAGATCGTGACTCGGGTGGCTGAGGTCCTTGATGATCTTCTAGGCATTTATTTGTCACCGACTGCTGTGAATGTCATGAAGGGCAGGTAGCGTGCCCCCGGTGAAGCGTTGGGCTGACCGCACCATCCTCTGGAGAGCCATTCGGTTGCGGGCGGTGCAGTTGCCTTCCAGGCGGTGATGCAGCACGACAGAATGCTCTCAATGGTGCATCTGTAGAAGTTTGGTGCATCTGTAGAAGTTTGTGAGGGTCTTAGGGGCTATGCCGAATTTCTTCAGCCGCCTGAGGTTTTAGAGGCGCTATTCTTCCCCACGGAGTCGGTGTGGTGGGACCATTTCAGGTCCACAGTGATGTGCATGCCAAGGACCTTAAAGCATTTGGGACACATCCTTGGAAACAGAGCCAGAATACAACTCTGCTGCTTTGGGAAGAACATTTCGATTTTTATTATACAGCACTGTGAAGTCAGCTGACATTCATAGATGGATGGGAATCCATGTATCAGAAATGATTTGATCATGATGTCCGATTTTATGTCAGAGTCCAGAGTACATTTGAGAAGAGTGCTGTAGTTTGGTTATGGGTCTTCATTAACTTTGGCTCCTTTGTCTGAAGTCAATGCAAATGTTTTGGATATTTTATCGACTATTTTATGCATATTAATTGCATAGCTTCAAGTTATTGTTGCACTATTGAGATGAACGACTGGCGCTCACTCTAAATTATCTGCCATGTCCTTCATCTACCACTAGAGGGGGTTCTCTCCTGAGAAATGCGCTGGTGTGTGTCCGAGTCAGAAATGTTTTCTGAGTGGGATGTCATAGAATAGAAAATTCAACGACCTGTTTTGAAAATAGCACATCATTCTACTCTCCAACCCTGGCCGGGATGCATCTCATCTGTCAGTATGGTAACATAGTAGCCTAAGGTTATGATTCTGGAGAGCTCTACCATGCACAATTATCAATACTGAAGATTGTGTATAACCTTTAGAGCAGATGTGTGTCAGTGGTGGAAAAAGTAAACTCAAGTAAAAATGGAAGTCACCCAGTAAAATACTATTTCAGTAAAAGTGTAAAGGTACCGTATCTGTATTGAAATGCACTTATGTGCATTTGGTGGAAAAGGTACTACATTTTTATACTTGAGTAAAAGTAAATGGTATACATCAAATTCCTTATATTAAGCTAACCGGACAGCACAATGTTCTTGTTTTTTAAATTTACAGACAGCCAAGGGCACACTCCAACACTAAGATATAATTTACAAACACAATTTTTGTGTTTAGTGAGTCCGCCAGATCAGCAGCAGTAGGGATGACATGTTATATTGATAGGTGTGTGAATTGAACCATATCGCTGTCCTGCCTGAGCATTCGAAATGTACTTTTGGGTGTCAGGGAAAATGTATGGGAGTAAAATTACATACACTGAACAAAAGTATAAACACAACATGTAAAGTGTTGGTCCCACGTTTCATGAGCTGAAATAAAAATCCCAGAAATGTTCCATACGCACAAAAATGTTGTGCACAAATTTGTTTACATCCCTGTTAGTCAGCATTTCTCCTTTGCCAAGATAATCCATCCACCTGACAGTTGTGGCATATCAAGAAGCTGATTAAAAAGATGATGATTACACAGGTACACCTTGTGCTGGGGACAATAAAAGGACACTCTAAAATGTGCAGTTTTGTCACACAACACAATGCCACAGATGTCTCAAGTTTTGAAGGAGTGTGCAATTGGCATGCTGACTGCAGGAATGTCCACCAGACCTGTTGCCGACGACAGTGACTATTTCTGTCTGTAATAAAGCCCTTTTGTAGGGAAATACTAATTCTGATTGGCTGGGTCTGGCTCCCCAGGCCCACCTATGGCTGTGCCCTTGCCCAGACATTTGAAATCCATAGATTAGGGCCTAATTAATTAATTTAAAATTCCTTATATGAACTGTAACTCAGTCAAATCTTTGAAACTGTTGCATGTTGCATTTATATTTTTGTTTAGTATATTTTATTTAGGAATATAGTGGAGTAAAAGTAAAAGTTGTGAAAAAATAAATAGTAAAGTACAAATACCCCCCAAAACGATTTCAAAGTATTTTTAATTAGTTACTTTACATTGCTGTGTGTGCGTGCACAAAGCTAAAGGGGAAAACTTGCAAGACCCAGCTGACATTCTTAATTTTGTATTTTATATGTGTTAAAATATTTCTGACCTGTTACTTTAATGATAGACACGTCTGAGAGTGTCCACTTGTTTGCAAGTATAGGCCTACTATTATTTTCTGTCTATCAAATTGAAACTGCAGAGCACAACTATCCTTGCGCCAACATGGCTGGTGTAGGGGCACCAGTTTCATGCTCTGAAAAGCGTTGGAGATGGGGAGAAAACGCTTGCGCAGAGGGATCTTGCAGGGTAGTTTTCCCAATTTCCATAAGGAATTGAATTGGTGACGTCATCTACTGGTTCCGGAGGGCTGTGTGTGTTGGTGCTTCAGAGTCACCATCCATTCAACGTGTTGTGACCACCAGCAACAGAGGCAGTGGAGCTCCCAGATAAAAAGGCGCTTTTAGTTTTTTGTTTTTAGTTCATGGCATGGGATATTTTCAACAATACTGCAGTGACGGAGAACTGAGGAGCTTGAGAACTAGTTGGACATTTCTAGAGGAATGTTGAAGCCACATTGTGTTCACAATAGATTTTCCTTTGAAAAATAGTGCGTGGGCTTATATGGATCGTGCATGCTGATAATGTATGTATAAGAAATATACATGACTGTGCGTGAGCACAACCCTTAGCTTCACTAGGCTGTAGCAAGCCTTTTTTTCTGTTTCTGCATTTTTATCCATACCGCTGACTGTGAAGCTACCTTTGCTATTCGTAGTACGTGGTTGCAGGGCGTAAAGAGAACGGACAATCGCACCGGACCATTCGGGGGTTCGGATGAGGTGTTTGAATAGATTCTTTGATTTTAGAATTCTATCCAACTTTCTATCCATTATTTTATACAGAAGCAATGCCATCGGGCATTGCAAAGGTGTTAGCAATGAGGTTGTTCTTCGTGGGATTTCTATACAGTTTGGAGATCCTGTCTCCTACAGGAGCTATTGATGGTAAGTGACATTCTAGTGTTCTAGCCTATTGCTTTGTGAAACTGCATGTCCACTTAGCAATATAGGGCCTATGCAGTGTAGGCCTATTCACCACACAGTAGGCTAGCCTATTTGCCTTCATAACACCAATGGGCTTCAGACTCGATGTGATCGATATGAGCAGTAGGCTATTCCTTCTAGTTAAACTAATCATCCTAGGTGCCATGTTTGTGTGACAGCCTAAAGGCTATTTAGCCTGCCCACCTTCTGTCAATTGCTCATTTCTTAACCACCTGCTGTAGCCTAGCATACATGCTTCCTTTAGGGTGTTGTTGACATGACAAAACAACTGTCTTCAACAGATGTTGAGTTTCATATGGCTTAATTTTGTTTGCTTTAATCAAAGGGGATTCAAAGCGATACATGGCTACATTGACTTCAGTGTTGTGCAGCCTGCTACTCTGTTTTACTCCATTCCCAGATGTAGCCCCACGAATGTTTCAAAATTAATATGCCCTTTGTTCTTGTTCTGTTGTTGTCATGCTCATGAAGAAGGTGGTCGTTCAATGTTGTAAGGTTATTCAGCAGGTAGACAAAAGCTACGGTATCACAGCACATCAATGAAAGGCCTGCTTTTCCCCAGTTCTAGGGAGGCTAGACTGACACAGCAGAACACTTTACCTTGATTCGAGTAGGCTACACGGACCCGATCAATATGCCTATGCTTTGCACCGATTTCTCTGCCGTAGAATCCCTTACATTTGTATAATTTGCAGGTTTAAACGGTAGCCATCTATGTGTGATCGTTTATGGTTCAGAATCTATGGCTGTAGGGCTGGCTGCAAACTGCTCTCAGAGCATTTCGTATAATTCTGTACGTAAATCCGAGATAACATTTAGTAAGATATGTATTAATTTGTGAATGTCCATCATCCATTTCGTATGATATGTTACGAATTACAATTGGTATGGTATGTTACGCATTGCAATTCATTAAATGTTACGAATTTGCAAAACATACAATATGTTACGAATTTGAAAAACGTATGATATGTTACGAATTCCAATTTGTTGTGATTAACGGTAGCTAGGTGGCTAACTCTAACGTTAGCTAGCTCGATAATGTTAGCTAGGCTAGGGGTTAAGGTTAGGGGAAGGGTTAGCTAACATGCAAATAGTTGCGAAGTAGCTAAAAAGTAGTAAGTAGTTGCTAAAGTTGTCTGTGATGAGATTCGAACACACAACTGTTATACGCCCACCGATCCACCCCGACCAACCACCCCGACCAACCACCCTCCTTTTGTTTTTGCCTTAACCTTTTAACGTGAGTTTCAAATATCTTTAACGGTCGCCCCAGCTTGAGTTTTTTTGTGCGCGTGATGTTAGAGTGCACTCACTGTTCCAAAATGTTAACCCGCGCTGCCCTCAAACCAAGACACGCTGCCTGCTAATTATCTATAGGCTATGTTTCAACTTGTCAATTTCAAATTATTTTCTAACTGGTTTTATTTGAGTCGTGTTCCGCCTCATTAATTTACATAGAAGTAGCCCATTTCACTGTTGCGGACAATTTATATTTGAGGCTTTACTGAGCTGGACAAACTTCTCTCTTCGACGAGAGCCCAAGCACTTCCCCAGTGTTTCCCCAGATCAAGGATGCAGACATTTGCGCAGTCTTGCAGAAACTTCTTCCCCCTGGCACATTTTCTATTTGGCGCTTGCATTGCCTTCATTGTTGTTTTCCTTACAAATAATAACTTTGGACGTGTGCATTCCTATCAAAGTAAGTGCCTTATTTTCTGTATACCGTGTTGTTGTTTCTACTGTAGCAAATCGTATGTATGTAGCATAATGTATTTACTGTTTTATTCACGCGTTTTCAAGTACTGGTGACAAGTCATGCATTCCAATTCTTGCATAGATTGTAATGGACACATATGATGTGTGCAAAATATTTTTTGGAATGTTGTACTGATTATGATGAGCTAATGCTAAGCTATTTGCCAGCGACGTGTGGCGCCATGTTTGTTAACATTATACAATGCGTTCTGGGTGTCACGTAAACGTTTGTCAGACCAAAGATGTTATTTTAAAAAATGAGGTGAAGGGATTGTTCACTCATCTTTCTAGTAAACTTCCGGAAGTGAATGAAGGGAATGGAATGATGGGAGACGACACAGCCCCTTCAACATGCATATTACAGCAGACCAAACTCATCTTGTCTCCTCTTCTTATCTTTGGTTGACACGGAAAAACAAACATGGCGGCGTGCACAAACTACCCATCGTCGTATTACTTTTGATTTTTAGAAAGTGTTTTACTAAATTATTTAGATAAATGAAGAGCTCACACGTGATGTGATGAATTGTAAATAGTAATTGCTATTAGCTAATTCATATTATGGTTTCTGTCAGCCGAGAGTTAGCTAAATATGACCGCTTGTGTTAAGTCAATATTTCCTCAGTTAGTGCGAGGACTAATGTAGCCCACATTTTCCGGTTTGGATGATTGTGCTATGCTGTCGCTACTGCTGTGAATGTCTGAACATTGTATCCAAAAATAAACTGGTCACATTCAGGACATAATGTTGTAAGGACTGTGTTTGTGCAAAATGTTTCTGTGAAAAAAAACAGTGTGGCCAGCTCAAACGCTGACTGTTGCATCAATCGAAATTGGACGTTATAAATAAGAGTTCTAATCACAACGGTTTGAGTGTTTGCTGCAGGGACCACTGAAGAATAATCACACCTGTGTGTTGGTACGTGTCAAAGGGTTAAGTAAACTTCTGTCTTATGTAACCGTATCAAACATAACATATCATACAAATTACAGTGTCCCAGATTTACTTTTACTATGTTACGTCTACTCTATGAGACCAGGCTGCTGTAAACTAAGGATTTTAGCAGTGACCAGGCTACACCTTAGCAGGTATAGTTCAAAGGAATCCTTTTGTTGAAATACACATTTTCATGTTTGTTTTGAGCTGCATGCGGTAAAAACAACTATGTTGTGGTTTTTCATTTGTAATCTTTATAGCTAGGTAGGCTATTGTCGGGACTTGTTCCGACATGCAGCGAATATTAGAATGTCTTGAGAAAAAACAACATTAATCACAACAAATGCTCACATTGATGACAGTCAGGTAGCCTATAGAGAACTGAATTAAATAATTGAGCAATGTATTGCCATCCTAACGTTCTCATGTGCTTCTCAGGCCTGCATGGGACTCATTTCTAGTTTGAGAGTAATGACTGGCTACATTCTAAAGTGCATCCTTGCAACAATGAATCTGTCTAGTGCGACAATGTGGCCATGCACTTGCAGAGCTAGAACATTGCAACATTGTAGCTAATGATTTGGAACATTTGGCAATACAAAGTGTCAAGTAGACCCATCATTTGTAGTGTCACTGGCATGGTTAACTTGAATTAAAAGGAATGAACCCACTAAGCACAGACCGACGCCAATGTCTTTTTTTGGTCCTGTCCGGGCTGGACATATTTTTGGTGCGGTCTGGACCGGCCACGGATGTTTATTTTTTTGGTCTGGACTGGAATAGGGATGTGCATCGTTATGAATATCCGAACGGATGTTAGTATTCGAATACTGAGTATTGTGTGTGAGTATTCCTTTTTGCGCTAAAAAGCTAATATAAGTGCAAGTGACAGAGGGGATCATGAATAAATATTATATGCTGCAATCTTCAGTTGGCTCCTCTTTCCTACACTGAACAAAAATATAAACGCAACATATAAAATGTTGGTCCCATGTTTTATGTGCTGAAATAAAAGATCCCAGACATTTTTCATATGCACAAATAGCTTATTTCTCTACAATTTTGGCCGCAAATTTGTTTAAATCCCTGTTAGTGAGCATTTCTCCTTTGCCAAGATATTCCATCCACCTGACAGTTGGATTAAAAAATGTATTGTGATATAATGCATACTTCATTGTGAATGTATGTGCAGTTGAAATTTGGCCATAGGATCAATTACCAAAAAAGAAGTCTGTAAATAACGTCTTTTTAACTTTCATTCAGAACTGAAAATGAACCTAAAATACTTTAATTGTTATGGGGTAAAACCTTGTGTTACTCAATATTGCAGTACTGAGCCAGCACAACAAGAGTTATAAAATGCACTTTTACTAGTCAACCCACTAAACAACTTTGCAAAAATACTGCAAATTATTTTGTGACATGCATAAATAAAGTGTTGGGTTTCCAGGGCATTCCAAGGGATTGAAGGTCCCAGCTGATTTGAATAACAGTTGGCCTACATCTGCTAATTTTGTTTGTGAAACTAAGGATTGTAGTAGGTTCCCATTCAACTTTATACTCCATACAGTCCATATTGTTAAAGGTCCATTTTTATCTCAATATCAGATCATTTCTGGGTTACAATTAAGTACCTTACTGTGAATATTTTCAATTAAAATGGTCAAAAAGAAACAAATAGCTTCTTAGCAAAGAGCAATTTCTCAAGACAGTCTGGGAGTGGGGAGGGGAACAACTGAAAACTAGCTGGTGTTGACAAAGTTGTTTTGAACTCTTTCTTATTGGTCTATTAACTCATTTACCACCCAGGCAGGCCAAAACTCCATCCCACCAAACCAGGCTGAAATTTCAGGTGGCCTTTTCAAACAGCTCTTTCACTAAGGCATTATCACAATTTTCACAGTACTATTCCAACCTCATAATGTGGACATGTATATACAGTACCAGTCAAAAGTTTGGACACACCTACTCATTTCTTTATTTTTACTATTTTCTACATTATAGAATAATAGTGAAGACATCAAAACTATGAAATAACACATATGGAATCATGTAGTAACCCAAAAAGTGTTCAACAGATCAAAATATATTTTAGATTCTTGAAAGTAGCCATCCTTTGCCTTGATGACAGCTTTGCAGACTCTTGGAATTCTCTCAACAAGCTTCACGAGGTAGTCACCTGGAATGCATTTCAATTAACAGGTGTGCCTTGTTAAAAGTTAATTTGTGGAATTTCTTTCCTTAATGCGTTTGAGCCAATCGGCTGTGTTGTGACAAGGTAGGGGTGGTATACAGAAGATAGCCCTATTTGGTAAAAGACCAAGTCCATATTATGGCAAGAACAGCTCAAATACGCAAAGAGTCCATCATTACTTTAAGACATGATGGTCAGTCAATCCAGAAAATTCAAGAACTTTGAACGTTTCTTCAAGTGCAGTCGCAAAAACCATCAAGCGCTATGATGAAACTGGCTCTCATGAGGACCGCCACAGGAAAGGAAGACCCAGAGTTACCTCTGCTGCAGAGGATAAGTTCATTAGAGTTACCAGCCTCAGAAATTGCAGCCCAAATAAATGCTTCACACAGTTCAAGTAACAGACACATCTCAACATCAACTGTTCAGAGGAGACTGCGTGAATCAGGCCTTCATGGTCGAATTGCTGCAAAGAAACCACTACTAAAGGACACCAATAAGAAGAAGAGACTTGCTTAGGCCAAGAAACACGAGCAATGGACATTAGACCGGTGGTAATCTGTCCTTTGGTCTGATGAGTCCAAATTTGAGATTTTTGGTTCAAACTGCTGTGTCTTTGTGAGACACCGAGTAGGTGAACGGATGATCTCCGCATGTTTATTTTCCACCGTGAAGCATGGAGGAGGAGGTGTGATGGTGTTTTGCTGGTGACACTGTCAGTTATTTATTTAGAATTCAAGGCACACTTAACCAGCACACTTAACCAGCATCCCATCTGGTTTGGGCTTAGTGGGACTATCATTTGTTTTTGTAAGGGCTGTTTGACCAAGAAGGAGAGTGATGGAGTGCTGCATCAGATGACCTGGCCTCCACAATCACCCGACCTCAACCCAATTGAGATGGTTTGGGATGAGTTGGACCACAGAGTGAAGGAAAAGCAGCCAACAAGTGCTCACCATTTGTCGGAACTCCTTCAAGATTGTTGGAAAAGCATTCCAGGTGAAGCTGGTTGTCGGAATGCCAAGAATGTGCAAAACTGTCATCAAGGCAAAGGGTGGCTACTTTAAAGAATCTAAAAAAACGTTTTTTTAGTTACTACATGATACCTTATATGTTATTTCATAGTTTTGATGTCTTCACTATTATTCTACAATGAGTAGGTGTGTCCAAACCTTTGACTTGTACTGTATGTAGAAAACACAGGATTTTCACGTTTCTGACTGCACTGGGCTTTGAAGTTGTAATCCATAACAGAAGGTAACAATTATGCTTGATTGACAATTCACAAAGCATATAATAACATGCTTAACTTGTATGTACATCAAAGAAAGAGAATGACCATTAAAATGGGCAAAAATAGCTTTTTAGCAAAAAACTATTTCTCAAGCAAGAATTTTGCTAGGACTGTCTGGGTGTGGTCTGAGTGGGGAGGGTAAAACTGAAAACTAGCTGTTATTGGCAGAGCGGTTTGGAACTCTTTGTTATTGGTCGATTAACTAATTTACTGCATGGTGATGTCCCCATGGAAAGCCGAAACTCCTGCCCATGCAAACCTGCTGATTAGAAGGTCCTGTGTAGATAGTTGCTGGTTGAAACCACTATCAGGAAATAACACTGATCAAATACTTTCACACTTTTACAGTGTTACAGCTGTTGTACAATTTAAAATACAGGAAAATCTGAATTTTGACTGCGCTGGGCCTTTAAGGAATGAAAGATTCCAGACACGTTTCAGCTAACAAAAAAGGGGCAATAAGGGGGCTCCTTTTTCTTCATTTTCCTCTAATAGTCACCTTTTGAAGTGTCCTGGTAAGGAAAATGTTTGAGGTTATGTTAAAGAACTCCGTGTGAGCGAGCATAGGTCTGCTCTCCCGGGCCCTAGCCTCCCACCTTCAAGTTCTGGGAAACATCTGGACAGAGTGAGACCATTAATCCACAGTGTATGTGATGTGACTATGGGGGAGGAACTGACTCCTCATTGACTCCTCACTCACACAGAGGAGAAAAACAAAACAAACGTTACCAGCAGGAATCAATCCAGCTGAAGTATAGACCTTCCTCCCCATGACGTCTGAGTAACATTATTTACTTTGTTTACTTTGTTTCCCAACCTTTCTGACTCTTTCACCAGTGATGGGAAATGTTGGGAAACATTGGACAGAGCAGGACAGTACAGCATCTGATTTCTGAAAAACAAAACTTACTTTACCAGCATGAATCAATCCCCCTTGACGTTTGGGTAACACTATGTACAGTATGACCAGTGATGGGGAAATGTTGGGAAACAGTGGGCCGTACAGTACAATACAGGAACCTGATCTTGTGCTGCTAGCACCATGACCAATGTCACAGATGTCCAGAAGCAAAGCAAAGCGAAGGCAAGACTTGGGTAGGGAAGGGATGAGTGAGTGTGTTTGTGAGTGGATGCTGCTATGCCGGGGAAGAGGAGGGAGGGGATGAGTGTGAGTGAGAGAGGGCAGGGTCAGCCACTTGAGCTGAAACACGTGGATTCATCCGGATCACCACTGGGCTCCGCTGGCTGTCCGCAGCATGATTTAGGGATTGAGGAGGGGATTGGACAGGCCAAGGTCAGAGGGCAAGGCCATCCCCTGGTCTGTTCTGTTCCTGGACTATCCTTTCCTAGCTAGATAGTTTATTTTTCCTTAGTTGCACATTTAAACAACTATCTGGATAGTATATCAGCTTTGTTGATCTTTGATGAGTCATGATCCTCTAAAAGATGCCAAACCAGAAACGTGGGGTGACCTGGTGATCACATGCATGTGAATGCTGTAAAATTAGCAAAAAATATATTAACAAATGTAATACCTTTACAATCTATTAACTAATATGGAATTAAGGGTTAAGATGGTGTGTCGTGTAATGTTCTCCTCAGCAAGGTTCTGGATCATTTCACCACCGCTCTGCTTAGAAGTGATGAATAACACAGAGCAACTGACCCTCATATGACTCATATGTGTTACAGGAATAGATACACATGTTTCCTCTGCCTCCTACAAATTTAGGTTCAGGATCATTTTAACCCCACTCGATGAAAACGCATGACTCATGACTAAGTGTACAAAACATTAGGAGCACCTTCCTAATATTGAATTGTTTTATTTTTTACTTTCAGTTTCACTTAGCTAGCAAATGCAGCTAACTAGTTTAGCCTACTCAAACACCCTGCTCAAACAGAAGGATGCTATGTTAGCTAGCTGGTTATGACTATCCAACACAACACTGGAACTCTTCAAAGTCAAGGTAAGCTTTTGGTTTGGCTAATTTATTGCCACTGGGACCCGCCGGTGTAAGTGCTAAACTGCTTACTGACTGCAACGTTACTGCATGATTGTAGAGTGTTTACTAACGCATTAGTTCTATTAGCTATGTGGACTATGAAGTTACTTTAGCTAATATGGTGACAACGATCTAGGCTGTGTTTAGCGGTTATGATATGGTTTAGCTTGAAAAGGTTTTTTCGCCTGGTCACATACAGCTGATGTGTTGTGCATTGAAGTCCACAAGCGAAGGGAAAAGGTGAGAGGAGGGGAGATACGAGAAGGAATACAACATGGCTGCTATGAAAGTGAACTGTGTTTACGCATGATCAGGGGTGTATTCATTCTGCCAATTCTGTTGAAAAACTTTTCTTAAACGGAAGCACACTGAACGAAACGGGGATAAACATACCTGAATTTGTTCAATAGAAACTCTTGTTTACAACTGTTGGACTAATGATTACACCCTAGATCAGCTAGATACAGTCAAGAGTGTGCAAGGCTGTATTAAATGTCACTGTCTGTCCATGTGTCACTGTCTGTCACCTCAAATTTTCTCTCGTACCTAAATTGTAAACTTTCATTCATAGGCTAGGTTGTAGCAACCTCATGGTGGTTAAAGGGATCATGAAGTAGCCTAAACCTATCGCTGTTACATTGAACTGGGTGAATGGAATATGAATGACAGTCATCCAATATGCTCTAATAGAAATAAGGCCATGCTCATGAAGAAAAAAAAAATGTCCTCATCTTAAACGGCAACGACTGCCACTGATGTATGTTACCATAAGAGATACTGTGCACATGTTACCTCCTACAGATCTAGCTCCCACAAATCTTCTACTCTTGCTTCCAAGCACATTTCTACGCCCCTATGATACTGAGCAGACTTACATGACCACAACAAAGGTACGGCTGAGCTGAACTCAGCCAACTATTGGTCAGCTGTGGAGATGGGTCAGGAGGTGAAGAGAGAGGCTGACACTGTTTACCTGACCCTTTTAAAGGGGCACTTCACCACTTTTTAAAATCCTATTCATTATCTCCAGGACTATACTAGTGTCGAGTACCCAGTAATTTTCTATGTTTTGTAGTAGAAAATATAAGAATAAAGGGTCCTAAGAAAATGACCCCCTATGATCATCAGGGGTAATTTTCTTTGGACCTTTTCTGTGGGTCAGGAGGTAAAAGAGAGAGGGTGAATTCCAGAACCTGGGACCTGGTTCTAACCTTAACACTCAGAAACTGCACTGGAAACATCTGCCAGGAACATTCTAGAACATCCTGTGTCCTCCACACATTCAACAGATCATAGATTATACATTACTCTTTTTAGACTTTCTACCTTAGCCTGGGTGTCAGTCTGTTTCTGCTCTTTTCCTAACTCTTTATGGAATTGTCATGTTTGGCTTGACAATGACTGCAATGGAGTTGTCAAGATCACAAACAGATCTGGGACCAGGATATATCTACCTGGCTAGCCTGTCACATGGGAATGGCCATTGATTGTGATGCTGCCTGGCCCAACACAGCCGAAGCGTTTATTTAGTCAGCTATAGCACTCTCAGGTGGCACACAATTCTATGAAATAATTTTTCTCTGTAATGAGATTTGAGAAAAAGCAATGTATAATGCGGTCTTAAGAATGTAAAGTGGGGGAAATGGAGCAGTGCCTTTTGGAATTAAGATGCAAACAGGTCTCCATGTTTTCACAAGGCAGCAGTTTAGCCTTTGAATATAATGTAATAAATGCAGGGTTATGGTGGTTTTGTCTACTAATACTCCCTATTAGGAGACAATGCAGGTTTAACCTATACATAATTATTAGCAAAATAATAATGCGACGATAGCGGGAGCCTTGAAAATGACTGTATAAAATCCCTTTTTCTATCCTCCCTCTTCCTGCATTGTAGATTCAGCCTGAGCACAGACTGGAGGCTAGAGGCAGGTCACGTCCCAAATGGCATCCTACTCCCTATATAATAGACCAGGCCCCATAGGGAAATAGGGTGCCATTGGGGACACATTGCAGATTTAGCATGAATGGTTCAGTGTGGTTCTCCCTGTACGAAGGCGTGAGGCTCGCAGATGAAAGAGTGTTTGTTGATGGTGAATAGCAGGGGTGTGTTGTAATTGGTGTTTTCTGTATTTTGCTCCCATAAGACCCTGAATGGAGCAGATTGGTTTATTGAACAAAATGGGGGGAACGTGTGGGTGTTTATCTAGAAGGGAGAACAAGGAAGATGCCTTGGATTTCTCTTTAGGTTATTGAAACGATAGGCCTTTTCACACTGCATTGTTCTTAGCCCTGGGCTATCCTTAGCCCAAGGCTAAGTCTGGCATTGGGCTAGCTTAGCCTGTGTTCACACAATCAGAGCTACCTGAAACCAACTGTCACGTTTATGGAGTAGAATATTCAAATGAGGTAACAATGGAACTCTGTGATTGGCTCTATTTTCGGCTGGCGTTAAGGCGGCGCTAGTGTCAAACGCACGTTAGTTTGCAATTTCGTCATGTAAAAACTGGTGCACTGGCATTTTACAGCCCTCACGCCAGGTTCGGCCATTTATCTGTCTAACATCTGCATGCGTGCGCTCAGATGGGAGGGGTGGAAATATATGAGGTGTGTCCTTAAAACATGACCCAAAGGGCTAATTTCAGGCAGCGCTGGTGGGGATATTTAAGACCAACCAAAAGCTGGTTTTAGCCCTAATTTTGACCGCGGAAACGCAGCCTATCCAGCTGTGACGCACACTTCGAATGTGCCTGTATTCTTAGTATTTAGAAACCTAAAACACTGATGTTTTTTCCCCATTTCGTTTTATTTGACTAAAATCCAAGCATAGCCTCCTTTTCTTTCAATGAAGGCAGCTTTTCTTTTTGTCCTGCACAGTAATCAAGTAAAACCGTCGATAAAGTTAGTGAGACGGCTTGGAAATAAATCTTAATAACCAAAGCTTTATTCAAATATCAAGTTTGAGAGGAGCAAAACAGTGAGCTGACATTCCCTTTTTATCTATGTATTGTAGGCAGGCCCACATTATTTTAGCCATGCTTTGGAGGTGCATAAAACCCCCTCCATGATGTAGGCTACATGTGCCACATTGAAGCCATGCAATTACTTAGAACAATGTGGACCACAAACAGGTTCAAGTTAACATATTTAGTAAAAATGGGATAGTCTACATTTTGTTTCTGTAAGCTGTTTATAATGGACTAACAAACTATAATGGACTAACATTGGATTTGGAGTTGATTCCAAGGCAATACATAAAATACTGTAAATACACAACTTGAAGCAATCACATATTTAGCCATGTAGCACGTTCTGATTGGCCAGTGAGGGGCCAAGCCTCGACACACCCACAACTTGTTTATTCATCAAAACACAGCCCTTTCACGCCAATGCCAGCAACTAAACTATTTGACCCCCCCGAACCTATAGCACTACTGCCAGCGCTTAGATTGACCATTGCGCTAGGTTTGTTAAAATGGAGCCCAAGGAGTAAACCTAGCTGTTCAAATGTCACAATTGGTTGCAACGTTTGCCTGACATCTGACACAAAAGTGTGAATCCTGGCTTTGTGACTAAACATTTGTTGTTTTTCTGTCTCTGATGGTGAACTTTTCACCCGACGCCTGGGGCTGGGGCTGGCCAGTGCGGCTCGGCGAAGCAGACATGCCGCTGGACATCTTTGGTCTCTGGTGACGTTATGCTGAGCGCTCTTCCAGTCTTATAGTCTTGGTTCCACCTCCAGAAACACATTGGCTGTTCCAAGGCTGTGTGTGTGTTTGCGCTCGACTGGAGAATCGATTGAACAGGAGGCCCCAAGCTCCTCCATTCCGCTGCCTGCTTTCACACCTGGCCAGAAGAGGAGAGGAGCGCGAGGTAGTTGTGTGGTGATAAGATTCTAATTTCATGGACTACTGCCATGTGTCAGACCTGTCTGCTTCTGTTAGTCACAGCTATTGAGCTCAGATTCAGGATGCGTACTAAATGGCACGCTATCCCCTATCTACCTTTGACCAGATCCCTATGGTGAAAAGTGAATACGGTGCCATTTGGGATGCAACCACAGTCATTGGCTTGGTTGGCTATGCATGTGGCATACATTAGTTTGAGAATGAATCACTCTCCCGGTACTGAGATCTTTGATGAGGAGGCCATATAGACTTCACACAGTTGCTCAGGTGATTCCTGACTTTTAAAAGCTTTTTCTTTAGTTATCCTTGACTGGGCATTTGTTCGACTTGTTTGCACAGCTAGGCTACACTGTCAGTGACAACTTGATCACTTTGTCAGCCTTATGTCACCAAGAAAGTCTTTGCATTTAACTAAGGACAGAACCCACTGAGCACAAACTGGTTAAATCAACGTTGTTTCAATGCAATTTGTCAATGTATTGTGATGTGGAAAATACATTGTAGTTTCAACCACAGGATTATTTCATCATGGTAACCAATTTGGTAATCAACATAGACAAACCTTGTATAAAATATGTTGAATTTGTACCTTTGAAACAACGTCAGATCTTCAACGTAATATCCACTATAAGTAAAAAACTATAGGCTGGGCAGCACATGCTACTGGAGAGTAGATCTATCTACAGCTATCCCTTCGGTCTCCCAGCCCTGCTTAGCTTGAATATTTGTCACTGACTATTACCAATGTACTATCATGAGAATGATTTGTTGATAAATCTCCACTTAATAGATTCACTGTTGCTATCGAAGTCATTCCAATGGGTAGGATCAACAGAGCAAATAAATCATGTATATCATCAATGTTGCTATTTAGCAGTTGTGGAAAAAGTACCCAGTTGTCATACCTAAAAAAGTAAAGATACCTTAATAGAAAATGACAAGTCACCCAGTAAAATACTACTTGAAAATACAGTACAAGTCAAAAGTTTGGACACACCGACTCATTCCATGGTTTTTCTTTATTTTTACTATTTTCTACATCGTAGAATAATAGTGAAGACATCAAAACGGGGTGGCAGGTAGCTTAGTGGTTAAGAGCGTTGTGCCAGTAACCGAAAGGTCGCTGGTTCTAATCTCCGAGCCGACTACGTGAAAAATCTGTCTGTGCCCTTGAGCAAGGCACTTAACCCTAATTGCTCCTGTAAGTCACTCTGGATAAGGGCGTCTGCTAAATGACTAAAATGTAAATGTAAAACTATTAAATACAGTGAGGGGAAAAAAGTATTTGATCCCCTGCTGATTTTGTATGTTTGCCCACTGACAAAGAAAGGATCAGTCTATAATTTTAATGGTAGGTTTATTTGAACAGTGAGAGACAGAATAACAACAACAAAATCCAGAAAAACGCATGTCAAAAATGTTATAAATTGATTTGCATTTTAATGAGGGAAATAAGTATTTGACCCCCTCTCAATCAGAAAGATTTCTGGCTCCCTGGTGTCTTTTATACAGGTAACGAGCTGAGATTAGGAGCACACTCTTAAAGGGACTGCTCCTAATCTCAGCTTGTTATTACCTGTATAAAAGACACCTGCCACAGAAGCAATCAATCAATCAGATTCCAAACTCTCCACCATGGCCAAGACCAAAGAGCTCTCCAAGGATGTCAGGGACAAGATTGTAGACCTACACAAGGCTGGAATGGGCTACAAGACCATCGCCAAGCAGCTTGGTGAGAAGGTGACAACAGTTGGTGTGATTATTCGCCAAATGGAAGAAACACAAAATAACTGTCAATCTCCCTCAGCCTGGGGCTCCATGCAAGATCTCACCTCGTGGAGTTGCATTGATCATGAAAACGGTGAGGAATCAGCCCAGAACTACACAGGAGGATCTTGTCAATGATCTCAAGGCAGCTGGGACCATAGTCACCAAGAAAACAATTGGTAACACACTACGCCGTGAAGGACTGAAATCCTGCAGCGCCCACAAGGTCCCTATTAGATCAAGCACAGTGATAACACATTAAGTTGTTGTATAAATAAACAACCTATCTGACATTGTATTCCCATTTGAACTTTGGTGTTCCTTTTTAAATGGTTGAAAGCACGGTGATAACACATTTAGGTGACAACTAAACCAAAAATCAGACATTGATTTTCCATTGGAATTTGGTTGTGCTTTTTGGTTTGAAAGCATAGTGGTAACACATTGGGAATTAACTTTTGGCTGTCTTTTTGAGTGGGTGAAAATAGGTTGGAATGTCATTGATCAACATATCTACCAAATATGACCCAATTCTCCACGTTAAAATGACATTGCATTGCAGTTCTGTATAGTTCAAAATAACCAGAGAGCTCTCTTCTCCACGATCAACAATCTACTACAGCCACCTAACGACTCCCTCCTCACTGCTTCAGCTGACCTCTGATCAGTATCCGGGACTTCATTTATCAACAATGCGTACATTCCTCACAAAATTCTGGCGAACATGGAAATTGTAGGATTTGCGTGTGCAACAGAAACGCTCTCATTTGCTTATGATTTGGAGATGTTGGAACTGGACCTTGACAGTTTCTAAATGAAAGCACAATGGCAAATTTGCTCACATTTCTGTAGAGGTGTGGGCAGAATGTTTTAGTCTTTTGCAGTGTGCATTCTGCAAGATTGATTGTCTATTCAAACAATTTCAAAAGTAAATGCGACAGCCCACATTAGCAAAAGATGAATTGTTGTTCAATATTTTGTTTATCAATACATGATTGTGTTTCTCCTGTCTTGGTATAGGCTCTGAGATTAAATAGTCTATAATGTCGTGCTCCTATCGCGTAGCCTACCCATACTAGGCTACTGGTTTATTTACTTTAGAGCATGCTTGGCTATTGAAAGAGTGATGGATAAATGGTAGCAACACTTTCTTCCCTCTCTGGCTTCTTCCCTGTTGATGCTGCGTTCATCTCTGGTCTAGTCACCAAAGCCTAAACCTGCTCACTTAACCCTATGCCCACTTCCCTAGTCAAGACCTGTCTTCCTGCACTTTCTCCCCTCATAGTTGACATTGTCAATGTGTCCCATTGGGCTGGCACTGTACCTCCTCATCTTACTGGACTTACCAGCTGCCTTTGACACTGCTTGCCATTCCATCCTCCTTGAAAGAATGGAGAGGACCCTGGGAATCACCTGAACAGCCCTGGCTGTCGGACAGGCAGCAGTTTGTCACCCTGGGGCACATGGATGAGCTCCAACTTTCTGAAGCTCAACGGCGATAAGACAGAGGCCATGTTGGTGGTCGCCCAGATGTCTCCTGAAGAAGGTGGAGGAGTTTGACCTTATCATTTATCGCTGCTCTATCTGTCCTGCCTCTCTGGTGAAGAATCTGGGGGTCATCCTCGATTCCACACTCTCCTTTGATACCCACATTAAAACCATCACAAAATCTGCCTCCTTCCATCTCAAGAACATCGCCAGACTCCGCCCCTCCCTTACATGCCTTCATTACCTCAAGCCTGAACTTTTGCAATGCTCTCCTGTATAGACACCCTGCCAGCTCCCTCAACAAACTTCAGTATATCCAAAACTCAGCTCTGAGACTCCTCACCCGCACCAAACCCTGGGAGCACATTACACCACACTCCTACACCCCCACTGGCTTCCAATCAAATTCCAGATCAATTTCAAAATCCTTTTCCTCACCTACAAATCCCTTTTATGGCTTGGCTCCCTCCTATCTCTCTGATGTGCTACACATCTACGCCCCCACTCGCAACCTTCAATCCTCTGACTCTGGTCTACCGGTCACCCCCCTCACCATACACTCCATGGGGGATCATGCCTTCAGCTATGCCTCCCCCACTCTCTGGAAATCTCTCCCCCATGAACTCTGCGAATCCGACTTCATTCAAACCTTCAAAAACAATCTAAAAACCCACCTTTTCAGACTAGGATTCAGCCTATAGTTTAAAACTTTGGTATAGCTCTTTTTTTTCTTTTTTTTATCTACCAATTATGTTGGGGATGCTGAGGTTGTTGAAGTTAGCCTCTTAATTTTAACTGCCTTGATGACCTTGTTGTTTTTCCCCCCTGTATTATTGAGCTTGCTATTTTTGGGGTGCCATTTTAATATTGCCATGTTTATATTCACTATTTTATTCCTTACTCTGTAAGTGTCCTTGGGTATTTTGAAATGTGCAAATAAAATGTATTGTTATTTATCGTTCGTTCTTGCTAATTATTGAGCCAGACACACACACACATACCGCTCGGCCTCCACAACTTTGATGTGATTCTAATGAGTGATTTGGAATAGCAGAGATCCAGTGAAATCAACACTCATTAAACCCTCACATAAACCTTGAATACAGTGGGAATCTTTTGAACTGAAATAAGTTGTCTTGTTCCGTAAAACATTTTCATACAACATTGACTATATAGCTTAATTCCTCCCACAGTCTTTGTTTGCTGTCTTGGTTTCAGAAGGAATGAGTAAGCCATGCAGTGTGGCTTTTGTTTATGGCTTTCGTAGAGCTGCAATGAATGAATGGCTCAGTCAATTTATGTGGTCCAGCGTTGATTCATTTTGTGGCTCCCATGTTCTGTTTTTTTAACAGCTGAATCTGTGGAAGGCAGTGTATGAGGTGTAGCCTGCTGCACATTCACAGTCAGAAAGCACTCAGTGCTGTGTTATGCAGGGGCTGCTGGAGAGAGTGAGTTGACGGAAACTCGTAATCGCTAAAGGCTCCTCTGTATGTCTTGCAATTTCTCTCTCTCTCTCTCTCTCTCTCTCTCTCTCTCTCTCTCTCTCTCTCTCTCTCTCTCTCTCTCTCTCTCTCTCTCTCTCTCTCTCTCTCTCTCTCTCTCTCCCCTATCCCCCCTATTCCCCCTCTCCTTGTGACAGCGTGCAGCGGCTCATTATTGTTGCGTCATAGTACAAAAAGGCCCCTTTGGGGGAACAAGGGAGGGTAGCCAGCCAGGGCCCGAGATAACTGCCTGGCCTTCAAAGTTCAGCTGTTGTATGCATGTTCAACCACTTTGAAAATGACTGTTAGGGATTAGAATGGGTTTGAATGACCCATGGATATTGTGTGAGAGCAGTAAGCTGGTTAATGCTTTTAGCTAGCTGCAGTCATATACTGCATGGCCAGTGGCTCCCTGGCTCCTTTAGCACAAAGCTAAATGGCTGTTCCTGTTGGATGGGCACTGCACAGAGCCTCCATTGAATAAGTTGTGACCGAGGTTGGGTTGGGTGTGTATGTAATAATAATTTGGGGGGTGCTTATATTTGTCCTATTTCACACATGTACAAGTGTGTATTAATACACTTGAGTGAATTGGAAATGTGTTTTTTGCATAGCCCAACTGTCCTTGAGACACCCTCGGAGAGTGGAGTCACGGCCAGGGTCTGCCATGATCAACGGCGAACCTGGAGCAATTAGGCTTAAGTGCCTTGTTCAAGGGCTCAACCGCTAGGCTACCTGCTGCCGTGTGTGTGTGTGTGTGTGTGTGTGTGTGTGTGTGTGTGTGTGTCACTCTGTGGCTGAGCACAGTGTTTTGCAGTGTTTAGGGTGAAATTGCTTTTGGACAGTGGGTGTCCATTGTATGGCCCTGTAAAATCTGTATTGTGGAAAACGTGGACAGAATCACGGAATCCAGACATTAAAATGGAGTAAACACAATATTCAAAAATGTATTGAATTTATAGAATATTCATTAATTTGACCAAGTTATCCCAAGCGGGAATAAAATATTGAAATATATTTAAATCATACTTCATTAATATATTGAAGTACAGAATTATAAATAAAAACATTAGCTGCAGAAAAGGATGCTGGATAATATGCAAAAAAAATTGCACATCCATTTTTGGAAAGTATGCTTAAATATATTTTGTTAAATATACTTTTTTGAAATTATACTTAAGGATATTTTCTTGAGATATGAAGAAGTATACTCTCAGGAAGCATGTTCCTCAGCTGTGCATGTTCCCTAATGTGGAATAAACAATCATTATCATTGTCAACTATCTCTTTCTCTGCAATCTTCTGAACAGGAATTCAGAAAGTACTTTGTAACTCATTATTGGCACTGAAACTATACTTATAATGTACTTGATCACTCACAAGCAGAGTTTCATCAAGAAAATAAATGATTCAACTTAAAAACAACTCCAATTGTATTTTGAATGAATATACAACATTACAATTAAAGCATATGAAATTGAAGTACACTTTTAATAAGTGTTTTTCAGTATAATGATAGTCAACATATAGTATACTTAAAGTCTGAACAATGACACTTTGTGTAGCCTTTAGCGATGATGCTAATGATAACTGACTTCTGGTAGAGATGGAAAGGCTTTCCCAAAAACCTTCTCAATTACAATGCCTACCTGGCAGAATGATATCATTATTATTTGCATCAATTCAGTGGCCATTTGTTTTGTAAACTCTGCAATCACATGAGCTCTACAGAAACATCGCTAACCAAACAATGGTGTACTGCTGGTGCTCACTTGAATTAAAGGGTAACTACAAACCAAAATCAACATTTCTTTTTAGATTTTTCCCAGACCTCAAAAGTGATCCCCTGATGTGGTTTAAGCATTGTTGTGGACTTAGAACATCACATTCTGTTGTTTTTCTATTTAAAAAAGTGTGATTTTGAGAGTGAAAACCTGAACAAATTGAGAAAAACAGAAACCTGGAATGGAGAAAATGGAAATTGGGAAAATACTCAACGAAATCAGTAAAAAAAATACAACAGATTTAATAGGGCCCTACCATTGTTCCCTTACATTCTACATTAAGTTGCTCCATACCTGTGTTGTAACATTGCAGCTATTACACTATCAACATGCTGATACAGTGTTACTACACAGGTATAACAACAGATTTATATAAAGTGTTAAAGTAACAGTCCAGTGAAAATCTCACTTTTTAAAAGTTTATATTCCGTTAACTCATACCCAAATAATGTTGTTGACTCATCCTATACTCGTATTTGTGGCCAAAGCATAAATTGGAGAAAAACCCCACCTCAAACTTGAGTCTCAAACGGACTGTTTCAAAAATGCTTGCTATTTCCTCATAGAGGATGATGTCATCCTCCTTAGGACGATGAGCTGGCCAATCAGCAGTCTACCCGCATGAATATTTTTAATGACCGGTATATGCCCACACTATTCTGTTGTTGGGGTTTGCCCACACCATTCAAACACAAATAAGCTTATTTTTAACATACTGAATGACCATTTTTTGGGGAAGGTGAACTATTTAACTCATATTGTAATTAAGTATAGGTCAGATTTCATAGAAATCTGGAAACAGAAACTGGACAGTTACTTTAACTAATAATATTTTATTTGGCACACATCTATCTACAACATCCCATTGGACAAGTTTGAACACTTTCTATTGTATAACTAACTACTGCCTTAGATCTCCTTTTTGCACAATGTTTTTGTGCCAAGTCCCAATGAATATTTAATGAACCACAGAAACCCCAGGAATAACAACTAGCTTCTCTGCCCTCTTTCTCTCCTTCTCTCCATTCTTTCTCTTGGTCCTAGTTTGGTTTTAATTGTTACTTTCAAAGCGGGGAATTCTAGCTTTGAAATATTGCTGCTAAACTGAGCAACAGAGAAAATTGACCTCGGGTGTAATTACATACTAGTGGTTGGTTTGCTTTTTTCGGTGCCATGCTTGGAGCTCTTTGGAACTGCGTGGAACTCTGTGGAAGTTCCAAATTCCATATCATGGAGAAAGCGAAGCGGGGAGGAGAGAAATAATATGTGATGGGAAACAGCCCAGGTTTAGCTCTCTTTCCCACAGAGCCCTCCGCCTCGCTGTCACCCATGTGTGTGTGTGTGTGTGTGTGTGTGTGTGTGTATGTATGAGTGTATGTATGAGTGTATGTATGTATGAATGTGTGTATATATATTTATATATACACACATATACACTACCGTTCAAAGGTTTGGGGTCACTTAGAAATGTCCTTGTTCTCGAAAGAAAAGCATTTTTTTTGCCCATTACAATAACATCAAATTGATCAGAAATACAGTGTAGACATTGTTAATTTGTAAATGGCTATTGTAGCTGGAAATGGCTGATTTTTAATAGAATATCTAGAGGCCCATTATCAGCAACCATCAGTCCTGTGTTCCAATGGCACGTTGTGTTTCCTAATCCAAGTTTATAATTTTAAAAGGCAAATTGATCATTAGAAAACCCTTTTGCAATAATGATAGCACAGCTGAAAACTGTTGTGCTGATTAAAGAAGCAATAAAACTGGCCTTCTTGAGACTAGTTTAGTATCTGGAGCATCAGCTATTGTGGGTTCGATTACAGGCTCAAAATGGCCAGAAACAAATATCTTTCTTCTGAAACTTGTCAGTCTATTCTTGTTCTGAGAAATGAAGGCTATTCCATGCGAGAAATTGCCAAGAAACTGAAGATCTCGTACAACGCAGTGGTCTAAGGCACTGCATCGCAGTGCTAACTGTGCCACTAGAGATCCTGGTTCGAATCCAGGCTCTGTCGCAGCCGGCCGCGACCGGGAGACTCATGGGCGGCGCACAATTGGCCCAGCGTCGTCCAGGGTAGGGGAGGGAATGGCCGGCAGGGATGTAGCTCAGTTGATAGAGCATGGCGTTTGCAACGCCAGGGTTGTGGGTTCGATTCCCATGGGGGGCCAGTATATAAAAATGAAAATAAAATGTATTCACTAACTGTAAGTCGCTCTGGATAAGAGCGTCTGCTAAATGACTAAAATGTAAATGTAATGTAAATGTACTACTCCCTTCACAGAACAGCGCAAACTGGCTCTAACCAGAATAGAAAGAGGAGTGGGAGGCCCCTGTTCACAACTGAGCAAGAGGACAAATACATTAGAATGTCTAGTTTGAGAAACAGGCGCCTCACAGGTCCTCAACTGGCAGCTTCATTAAATAGTACCCGCAAAACACCAGTCTCAACAGTGAAGAGGTGACTCCAGGATGCTGACCTTCTAGGCAGAGTTGCAAAGAAAAAGCCATATCTCAGACTGCCCATCTTAATCTTTTCTTTTTATTGGCTAGTCTGAGATATGGCTTTTTATTTGCAGCCGTTTCCAGCTACAATAGCCATTTACAACATTAACAATGTCTACACTGTATTTCTGATCAATTTGATGTTATTTTAATGGACAAAAAATTTGCTTTTCTTTAGAAAACAAGGACATTTCTAAGTGACCCAAAACTTTTGAATGGTAGTGTAAATATACATATACATAAACCGTACCCGTCAAAAGTTTGGACAGCTACTCATTCAAGGGTTTTTCTTAATTTTTTCCCCATTTTTTTTACATTGTATAATAATAGTGAAGTCATCAAAACTATGAAAAAACACATATGGAATGATGTAGTAACCCAAAAATGGTTAAACAAATCAAAATATATTTTATATTTGAGATTCTTCAAATAGCCACCCTTTGCCTTGATGACAGCCTTGCACACTCTTGGCATTCTCTCAACCAGCTTCACCTGGAATGCTTTTCCAACAGTCTTGAATGAGTTCCCACATGTTGGCTGCTTTTCCTTCACTCTGCCGTCCGACTCATCCCAAACCATCTCAATTGGGTTGAGGTTGGTGGATTGTGTAGGCCAGTTCATCTGATGCAGCACTCCATCACTCTCCTTCTTGGTCAAATAGCCCTTGCACAGCCTGGAGGTGTGTTGGGTCATTCTCCTGTTGAAAAACAAATGATAGTCCCCTAAGCCCAAATCAAATGGGATGGCATATCGCTGCAAAATGCTGTGGTAGCCATGCTGGTTAAGTGTGCCTTGAATTCTAAATAAATCACAGAATGTTTCACCAGTAAAGCACCACCACACCATAACACCTCCTCCTCCATGCTTTACGGTGGGAACTACACATGCAAAGATCCTCCGTTCACCCACACCGCGTCTCACAAAGACACGGCAGTTTGAACCAAAAATCTCCAATTTGGACTCCAGACCAAAGGACACATTTCCAGCGGTCTAATGTCCATTGCTCGTGTTTCTTGGCCCAAGCAGGTCTCTTCATCTTATTGGTGTCCTTTAGTAGTGGTTTCATTGCAGCAATTCGACCATGAAGGCCTGATTCACACAGTCCCCTCTGAACAGTTGATGTTCTGTTACTTGAACTCTTTGAAGCATTTATTTGGGTTGCAATCTGAGGTGCAGTTAACTCTAATGAACTTATCCTCTGCAGCAGAGGTAACTCTGGGTCTTCCATTCCTGTGGTGGTCCTCATGAGAGCCAGTTTCATCAATTCGCTTGATGGTTTTTGCGACTGCACTTGAAGAAACGTTCAAAGTTTTTGAAATGTTCCGTATTGACTGACCTTCATGTCTTAAAGTAATGATGGACTGTTGTTTCTCTTTGCTTATTTGAGCTGTTCTTGCCATAATATGGACTTGGTCTTTTACCAAATAGGGCTATGTTCTGTATACCCCCTACCTTGTCACAACTCAACTGATTGGCTCAAACGCATTAAGAAGGAAAGAAATTCCACAAATTAACTTTTAACAAAGCACACCTGTTAATTGAAATGCATTCCAGGTGACTACCTCATGAAGCTGGTTGAGAGAATGCCAAGAGTTTTCAAAGCTGTCATCAAGGCAAAGGGTGGGTATTTGAAGAATCTCAAATATAAAATATATTTGAATTTGTTTAACACTTTTTTGGTTACGACATGTTTCCATTTGTGTTATTTCATAGTTTTGATGTCTTCACTATTATTCTACAATGTAAAAAATTTTAAAAATAAAGAAAAACCTTTGAATGAGTAGTTGTGTCCAAACTTTTGACTGGTAGTGTATACACACACACACACACACACACACACACACACTACACGCTCCAAGAACATCGATAACTCTGACTCATTCATTTTATTCCATTCATTTCAGATTCCCATTTGGGCTCTTATCTTTTAACAGCATGTAATAGAATCCAATCACTATCGCCAGGCCCGGGAAAATGACCCACTGGGGAATGGGAAGGATTAAAGGCTGCTATTCCACTTTGGTTAGCTCAGTGCTAGAACATGTGGAAGTGTTTCTAACATTTCAGTGTGCTCAGTTAGTAAACATTTGAGGTTGTGTTCTGTACAGTTAGGGCAGTGCTTGGTTCCTCTACTCATTTTGGGTGCCGGTACTGTTTATATTTAGTTGCAGGAGCTCCACGATACTTTTGAGCTAATATTCTATAAGAGGAGCAGGAGCTCAAGCAGTAGAACATTTGAGGTGCAGGTACTCCGCTCCGGTGAGCTCCTGCCCAAGTCAAGGACTGGTTAGGGTACAATTGCAACCGTTCTTTGGCATCATGGCACATTCTTCTGAGTTGTAAACCAGGACAAGCTTGAAACCTGAGACCGTAACTGCTGCCTTAGAGAGAGATTTAACCACCAGAATAATCGTTATTATTATGTCATACAGATACTGCACCCTGGAAGTTCTAAACACCCTCCACTGATAATAAAGCTGTCAGCCTCTTAGCAAAACCCTAACGACAGTTATTCTTCCAAATTCCAAAGCATGCCCATTAGGTCTCCTCCAAGAAAGACTCCATGCTCCTCTTCTTTTAAAGCATGTGTCTCTTCTCTGAGAGAGAGAGGGGGTTGGTGAGAGAGGGAGAGCCCTACACATGAAATCAATTAAAAGGTGCTGGAATGTGCTGAGAGGGTCTGGATTTGATTTGTGGGGATAGAGAGCGTGAGGATGGAGGGATGAGGGAGGGACTTAAAGTGAGTCTGTAATGTTGTGTGTCCCTGCTGGGCGTGGTGTCTGGAGGCCTCCATCATTTGGCTGCCTGCTCTGCTAGTTAAACAGTGGTGACACAGAACAACTCCCACAGTACTATCCTATACTGTGGTCTCTTTCTGCCATTTTATGCTGTCTCCAGTTTGTTTGTTCTCGCTCTCACTCTGTCTTTTTAAGGGCTTTATTGGCATGGGAAACATATGTTTACATTGCCAAGCAAGTGAAATAGATAATAAACAAAAGTGAAATAAACAATACAAAATTAACAGTAAACATTATACGTTCCAAAAGAATAAAGACATTTCAAATGTCATATTATGTCTATATACAGTGTTATAATGATGTGCAAATAGTTAAAGTACAAAAAGGAAAATAAATAAACATATATAAAGGTTATATTTACGATGGTGTTTGTGCTTCACTGGTAGCCCTTTTCTTGTGGCAACATGTCACAAATCTTGCTGCTGTGATTGTACTCTGGTATTTCACCCAATAGATATAGGAGTTTATCCAAATTGGATTTGTTTTCAAATTCTTTGTGGGTCTGTGTAATCTGAGGGAAGTATGTGTCTCTAATATAGTCATACATTTGGCATGAGGTTAGGAAGTGCAGCTCGGTTTCCACCTCATTTTGCAGCTCAGTTTCCACCAGGTCTGCCTATTGTGGCCTTTCTCAATAGCAAGGCTATGCTCACTGAGTCTGTACATAGTCAAAGATTTCCTTAATTTTGGGTCAGTACAGAGGTCAGGTATTCTGCCACTGTGTACTCTCTGTTTAGGGCCAAATAGCATTCTAGTTTGCTCTGTTTTTTTGTAAATTCTTTCCAATGTGTCAAGTAATTCTCTTTTTGTTTTCTCATGATTTGGTTGGGTATAATTGTGTTGCTGTCCTGGGGACTCTGTGGGGTCTGTTTGTGTTTGTGAACAGAGCCCCAGGACCAGCTTGCTTAGGGGACTCTTCTCCAGGTTCATCTTTCTGTAGGTGATGGCTTTGTTATGGAAGGTTTGGGAATCGCTTCCAAATCGGTAGTCTCATTCTCTACCTCTTCTTTATCCTCTGGCGCGCGCACACACACACACACACACACACACACACACACTGACTGTAGTTTCATCTCATCCTGCCCTCTGCCACCTCATTGACATTCACCAGCAGAGTGTGAAGAGAATAACTTGTATCTGTGCTGAATTGGTAATTGCCTCAAATGTGCCTTATGCATATAAATGTGTGTAAAATAAATACAGCACTGACAAACCACAACATCAATGTTAATGTCCTACTCATAAGGCATCTCAGAGAGGGATTGCTGATCTAGCATCAGTTTTACCTTTTAGATCATAATAAATACAATGATATGGCCAATGGGGGACTGATCCTAGATCACCACTCCTACTCCCTATGCTTTGTGAATACTAGCATGGCCAATGGGGGACTGTTCCTAGATCACCACTCCTACTCCCTATGCTTTGTGAATACTAGCATGGCCAATGGGGGACTGTTCCTAGATCACCACTCCTACTCCCTATGCTTTGTGAATACTAGCATGGCCAATGGGGGACTGTTCCTAGATCACCACTCCTACTCCCTATGCTTTGTGAATACTAGCATGGCCAATGGGGGACTGTTCCTAGATCAGCACTGCTACTCGGAGATGCTTGAATGTGTGAATGAATACAGGGAAGGGCACTTCCTCCAGACTGTCTAGTAACACAGATACAGACATACAGTAGCTTCCTGTGACCTCCCCAGACAGATGTGTGAAAGCTTTCACTTCTCAGGTATTTCTTGAACAAATATTATGACAAATCTTACAAAGTGAGCCAGACTGACTGAGAGCATTCCTCAGCTTCTAATGGGTACTGAGAGAGCGTGAGCGAGAAACTCTTCTTTTATGTTTAATGCTCATCTACAATAGAACTCTCTTTCTCTCCTCGCTCTCTCTGTCTCTCTCTACAAAGCCTCCTTATACAGTTGGGCCTATAGAGATATTGCTATTTTTGTCTGATAACCAACATTGACTTATGGAATAAATAAGGGTTTATAAGTAGTTTATATACTATTAGTTATACGTTTATTTGTAGTTCATAAATTGGTAGTAAACAGAAAAGTTAGTGCAGCAACATCAGCTATGTTTATTAGAGCATTCACCTTCAATCAAATAACATTTTATTGGTCACATACACATATTTAGCAGATGTTATTGCTGGTGTAGCGAAATGCTTGTGTTCCTAGCTCCAACAGTGCAGTAGTATCTAACAATTCACAACAATACACACAAATCTCAAAGTAAAATAATGGAATTAAGAAATATATAAATATTAGGACGAGCAATGTCAGAGTGGCATTGACTAAAATACAGTAGAATAGAATACAGTATATACAAATGAAATGAGAGTACTCTTACTTTGCTGTCAAAGTGAATCTGGATCACTAATTAGTGTTATTATTGAGTCTAATAAATAGCCAGAGGACTGTTGTTTTGAAAGTTGTTGACGTCAAAACCGTAACAATACCTTCACACTGCTCATCACTTTATTTTTAGGTGTTTTGATCCTTTTCAGTTAAGTATCCTAATATGACCTCGTTACATGTTAAACATAACAACCCCAATTACTGACTCATTCTCAAACAATTTATTTAGTTGTGTAGGCTAACCCCAGACAGGAATTTATAAACACTCGTCAGTAATCAGTCATCATAAACTCCAGGCCATGGTCCGGGTGGCTGGGGTCCTTGATGATCTTCTTGGTGGTGTAGGTGTCCTGGAGGGCAGGCAGTGTACCTCCTCCCTGTAGGCTGTCCCGTCGTTGTTGGTAATCAGGCCTGCTACTGTCGTGTCGTCACCGAACTTGATGATGGAGTTGGAACTGTGTGACGCCACGCAGTCGTGGGTATACAGGGAGTACAGGAGGGGACTAAGGACGCACCCTTGTGGGGCCCCTGTGTTGAGAATCCATGTCGAGAAGGTAGGCAACATTACCTCCACCACCTGGGGGCGACCCGTCAGGAAGTCCAGGAACCAGTTGCATAGGGAGGAGTTCAGTCCCAGGGCCGTGAGCTTTGTGGTGAGCTTAGAGGGCACTATGGTATTGAAGGCCGAGCTGTAGTCGATGAACAGCATCTTCATATTTGCATTATTATTGTCCAGGTGGGTAAGGGCAGTGTGCAGTGCAATGGCGATTGCGTCGTCCGTGGATCTGTCAGGGCGGTAGGCAAATTGGAGAGGGTTGAGTGTGTCGGGGAGGGAGGAGGTGATGTGGTCTTTGACTAGCCTCTCAAAGCACTTCATGAAGACAGAAGTGAGTGCTACGGGTCGGTAGTCATTCAGTTCAGTTACTTTCCCTTTACTGGGCACGAGGATGATAGTGGACATCGTGAAGCAGGTGGGGATAGCGGCCTGAGCTAGAGAGATTGAAAATGTCCGGAAACACAACAGCCAGCTGGTCTGCACATGCTCTGAGGGCGTGGCTAGGTATGCCGTCTGGACCGGCAGCCTTGCGAGGGTAAACACATTTGAATGACTTACACAATTCTGTTGTGACAGTTTTCCTTTTGGATCAAATGCAGTGAGGTGAAAAATTATGAATTGATGGATGTTCCTGGAGATCAAATCAATTTTTATTTGCCACATGTGCCGAATACAACAGGTGTAGACATTACAGTGAAATGCTTACTTACAAGCCCTTAACCAACAATGTAAAAAAAAAAAAAAAAAGAAGCAAATAATTAAAGAGCAGCAGTAAAATAAAATAACAGTAGGGAGGCTACATACAGGGGGTACCGGTACAGAGTCAATGTGCGGGGGCACCGGTTAGTCGAGGTAATTGAGGTAATATGTACATTTGGGTAGAGTTAAAGTGACTGCATAAATAATAAACAGAGTAGCAGCAGCGTAAAAAGATGGGGTGGGGGTGCAAATAGTCTGGGTAGCCATGATTAGCTGTTTAGGAGTCTTATGGCTTGGGGGTAGAAGCTTGGGTGTAGAAGCTGTTAAGAAGCCTTTTGGACCTAGCCTTTGGGTCTAGTCATAACAGTAGCAATAGTAATTTAAAAGTAACGTAATCAAGTCACCTTTCAAAGGTGGCAGGAATAGGAAGTAATTTACCTGGCAATGCCAGCTTTAGCTTCAGCTGGCATCATGTCCTTTTTAAATACCCCTGTTGTTTACTGTTGGGTCCAGCCAGTCCCAGGAGGGCAAATAAAGGCCTTCATTCATTCATTCATTCATTCATTCATTCATTCGTCCCCCTTCTGGAGCTCAAACATATTCAAATGATTAACATCACATCCCAGGTTGATGTTGCACCAGCAGGATTTTGGCTTTGCCTTAGAGGAAAAAATAAGGTTGTTTGGAGAGTGAATTAACAATCCCCATCTCTGTCTGAGATATTTCAGTACTGGGCTTTGAAAGGGGACGACTGAGGGGAAAAGCTAGCCAGAAACCTCCCCCCTGTCTCCCCCGCCTCACCCCGCAACCCCCAATTACCCCCGGAGGTTCTCCCTTGTCTGTGTTTGTCTGTGTCTGTCTGTGTGGGTGCGTGCGTACACACTGTAATGTGGAGCGTTGATCAAATTAGAACCCACAATGTTTTATGCACAGTCATGGAGAAAAAGTAGCTGAGCTGCTCCAGGCTCACTGCTCCAGGCTCGCTGCTCCAGGCTCGCTGCTCCAGGCTCGCTGCTCAAGAGAGGCAAGGGGATGAGAGGAAATGCCCATTCATAGCGGCCTGCTCTAGGCTTTAATACTTCCACTGATCCCTTCTCCTACCCGAATCTATGCTCCAGGTTAGGCCTAGAAAAGCCAGGGGATGAGGATGAGAATACCCACACATAGCAGCCTGATTTGGGCTCAATACCACTCATCTCCCCGTCTCATAGCTGGACCTACCCTTTGTCTGGCTATGTTCAGCTGTTGAAGCTGGCTCATGGAAGGGTAGGACTGTATATCAGTGCAAATGGAGCTAATGTATTTACAACATTGCAGAATTGACAAATAAATACAGGAAATGGTCAGAAATTACCAATAAATATAATAAGCTGTAACTCCCAATAGCCCTCAGGCCATGGTTAGCCTCTTGCTCCATCTCTGGGACTAGGTATGTGCATGTCATTTAAGTTCATTGGCTTCTGTCTGTTCTTTTTACAGTATGTTCTCTCTCCTTCCTCTCGTTCCCTCTCTTATTTTGCCCCTCCCATGTGCAGTTGTTAAGGCCTTGTAAAGTTTATGTGCACTTTCAACGTTGTACTCTCAGGCTTCCAATCCATTCATGGTTGTGTTCAAATATTACATTCCTGTCACATTGGGGAAATGCCTTCATTTGGAAATGTCTTTCCTCTCATGTCCTTGAGTGTAAATAGAGAGGGCTGAAAGAGAGCTGAGATGTTGCTCTGAATGTTAAGTACCATCACTCTCCTAATCATTTCAAATATCAAGGGTTGTTTAGTGTATTAAAGACAGCTGTCATTTGATCTGCAGCAAATCCTTTAGCTTCTAATTGTATTTACAATAACCTGACACTCATGAGTCACCGTGTTTGAGTCCACACACCCACGCACACACTCACACTCCCACGGCTCTCTAGCCTAAATCTCTTAGCCTGACAGTTTAGAGAGAACATGACCACAAGGATACACTGCCCTCATACTCTCTTGTGATTGCAGTCACATCACTTTCCCTTGTGTGTCCCCTCCCTTCCCCCAAACACCGCTCTGCCTGCTAAATTATGTGCTGAGGGAGGGAGAAAGAGAGGGAGAAAGAGAGGGAGGGAGAGAGAGAGAGAGAGAGAGAGAGAGAGAGAGAGCGAGGCAGTTCCTGCAGAGAATCACAATGAGATGGTCTGCTCTGTGCTGCGATTCTGTGTGTGTGTGACTCTGCTCTGTCCTTAGTTTCCACAACACTGCTGCTCTGCTCTCTCTAAAACAAGTACAGTAACAATGACGTCCCAGCTGAGGTAGATACACGACCAATACAATACTCTTCTCTCCTCCTGAATCCTGATTGTAGTTGGGAACCACTGTAACTGTCTGTTAACACTGAAATTGTTGTCTTTTGTTGAGTTCCTTTTATGCTTGATTTAATCCTTACAAAAATGATTCATTTTCATCTAGTCAATACATCGTGATCGTACTCTGCTGACTCACGAGAAGAGTCTTTGCCAACAGTATTCAGCTTTGCCTCCCAACAGCACCTCCTCCTCCGCCTCCTCCTCCTCCTCCGCCTCCTCCTCCTCCGCCTCCTCTATCTGAATACCAATGTACTGAGTGAAAGGCAGGAACCAGATACAATGAGGCAATGCTGCCAGTCTGCCAAACTAGCATATTTGTCATGTAGGACCTGGCTGTCAGCAACAAACCAAGCTGTTCCCCTCATGATCTGGGATGGAATTTTCCAGACTAAAAGGCCTTAGTCCAGGCCCAGGGAAGGGTGACACACACACCCTGTTGCTGGGTGACCATGCAGGGGTCAACACAAGTTCAACAACCCTGCTCTGTATCCAATCCACCACAGGGAGTGGAACACCTCATTCAGAAAACACAGTCTTCTACAAACTCACTCACCCCAACACTGGTGCCTTTAAGTTGGTTAGCAGTTTGTTTATTTCCTCTCCCCAGACGTAGCCTGTTTTCCCTCTGCTTTTGATTACCTCCGAGGGGTTTTTCAACATATCCGACCGACAGAAGCCTACCACAGTCTTCACGGTCATCACTGAGTGGTCAGTCATTCTCTCTGACCTCTGAGAAAAGCCCAGTGTGGTATTTCTGAGCAGTATATGTCAGCAGATTGTTGAGGTTGGTGTACCACATGGTAGCACCACAGAGTAGCCCTGACGGCCCAATGGCCCACTAGCTATGTCTGGCACTGCCCCTCTGCTGACATGGTTAAACTGAAACTCACACCTGGGTTCAAATAGTATTTGCTATTTCTGAAATACTCTAGCTTCCCTGGATTGTGCGTGCCTGGCGCTATTGAACCAATGGAAGAGTCCCAAAAGTTGCAACCCCACCCAGCTGAGACTCCAGGCAGGCTCCATCAAACGCTGAAAGTATTTGAAATAAAATAAATACTACTTGAAACCAGGTCTGGTCTGGTAAGACTCAGCCACACTCTGGGAAACCTTGTGAAGCTCCACTTTAATTAGGCCAGTATATGCGAGCCTATATGCTACAGCTATAACAACCTGCCCACAAAACACACGCAAAACAACAGTCCTGGTCCAATAAATGTCTTCAGTAGTGATCCACTAGCCTACTTTCTGTTCAGTTTAAAATAAAACATTCATACCTTTACAGAAATACAGGCACAAGAATACAGTATAGGGGAAAACCATAGAATTACATATATCATTGTATTACAGGTTCCCGGGACGGAAAACATTATCCAAAAAGAACTAAGAACTCTGTGATAGATGTTGGTAATAACGCATTGTCTGTATTCTGTATGTTCCAGCTCCAAAGACATGCAGTCCTAAACAGTTTGTGTGTAAGGACCAGGTGACATGCATCTCTAAAGGATGGCGCTGCGATGGAGAGAAGGACTGTCCAGATGGATCAGATGAAGCGCCTGATATCTGTAAGTATAGTTAGCCTACATGTTACCTATCTGATATCTGTAAGTATAGTTAGCCTACATGTTACCTATCTGATATCTGTAAGTATAGTTAGCCTACATGTTACCTATCTGATATCTGTAAGGATAGTTAGCCTACATGTTACCTATCTGATATCTGTAAGGATAGTTAGCCTACATGTTACCTATCTGATATCTGTAAGTATAGTTAGCCTACATGTTACCTATCTGATATCTGTAAGTATAGTTAGCCTACATGTTACCTATCTGATATCTGTAAGTATAGTTAGCCTACATGTTACCTATCTGATATCTGTAAGGATAGTTAGCCTACATGTTACCTATCTGATATCGGTAAGTATAGTTAGCCTACATGTTACCTATCTGATATCTGTAAGTATAGTTCTAGTATAGCCCTCTACAGCCAACAGCAAGCAGGGCAAGCCCCTCAAGTAACTTAGGTTTCACTTCTTGAAAGGTGGCTGTAAAGCTTCTGTAGAACCATGTCCCTGTGGAGGTGCCCTCAGGATTGCTGTAGCCTAAGCTTATATGACATTGAGTTTAGATGTTACGATAGTTTTTTAGCGTCACTGACCTTCCCATTCAGCTCATCCACAGATGATATACATTACAAACCATGGTGGCCATTTCTTTGCGCTCACATCACCATTTAATTAGTGCAGTTAAGAGATTAAGCCTTGTTCAGCCAGTGTAACATTGGGTCAGGTTATGCCCTCTCTGTCTGTCTGAAGGACACCAGTGTTGCGTCTTCCCTGTCTGACTGCCCAGTCTGGCCCGGCCCGGTTGGGCAGTTATAGTCTAGTCATTTAATAGCTCTCTTTAATGACGTCCGGTTGTTTAGTCTGGCTGTTCAGAGGGATGTGTGTGCTCATGTCTGAACTCGGCCTCATCTCATCTGTGTGGTCTCTCTGAGAGGCTGGTCCCAGGCAAGACAGTCACATCTGAGAGCCACCCTCTCCATCTCTGCACCCAAACACTTTCACTATGTATGGGTTCTCTGGGTGTGAGTATATGGTATGGAGGAATTTATAATGGCGACTAATTGTGATGTGTGTGTGCCACATCTCACATCTGTCATGCAATGAACACACTCTCTCCCAACAGTCTGTCTGGCATAGGGAGACAACTCATCAGACGAGTCGGGGCCCTATATAAAATCGTTTTTATTTTTTACCTGATTCCGTTTAGTTTTTCCCCAAATTCCTTTTTCTCTGTTTTGTTTTTCCAGTATTCCATTTTTCCAAATTTCTTCAGGTTTTCGCTCTCAGAATTACACTTTATGAATAGAAAAACAACAAAATTGGATTTTCTAAGTCCTCAACAATACTCAGACCACATCAGGAGACCACTTTTGATGTCTTGGAGTTTTGGGTGTAGTTACCCTTTAAAGGTGCAATATGCAGAAATTGCTCCGCCATTTCCTGGTTGCAAAAATTTTAATTGTTTGCCTAATTTCAGTTTGTGACAAAACAAGCTCTCAGAGTCGTGGTCAAAAGTTTTGAGAATGACACAAATATTAATTTTCACAAAGTCTGCTGCCTCAGTTTTTATGATGGCAATTTGCATATACTCCAGAATGTCATGAAGAGTGATCAGATGAATTGCAATTAATTGTAAAGTCCCTCTTTGCCATGAAAATGAACTTAATCCCCCAAAAACATTTCCACTACATTTCAGCCCTGCCACAAAAGGACCAGCTGACATCATGTCAGTGATTCTCTCGTTAACACAGGTGAGAATGTTGACGAGGACAAGGCTGGAGATCACTCTGTCATGCTGACTGAGTTAGAATAACAGACTGGAAGCTTTAAAAGGAGGGTGGTGCTTGAAATCATTGTTCTTCCTCTGTTAACCATGGTTACCTGCAAGGAAACACGTGCCGTCATCATTGCTTTGCATAAAAAGGCTTCACAGGCAAGGATATTGCTGCTAGTAAGATTGCACCTAAATCAACCATTTATCGGATCATCAAGAACTTCAAGGAGAGAGGTTCAATTGTTGTGAAGAAGGCTTCAGGGCACCCAAGAAAGTCCAGCAAGCGCCAGGACCGTCTCCTAAAGTTGATTCAGCTGCGGGATCGGGGCACCACCAGTGCAGAGCTTGCTCAGGAATGGCAGCAGGCAGGTGTGAGTGCATCTGCACGCACAGTGAGGCGAAGACTTTTGGAGGATGGCCTGGTGTCAAGAAGGGCAGCGAGGAAGCCACTTCTCTCCAGGAAAAACATCAGGGACAGACTGATATTCTGCAAAAAGTACAGGGATTGGACTGCTGAGGACTGGGGTAAAGTCATTTTCTCTGATGAATCCCCTTTCCGATTGTTTGGGGCATCTGGAAAAAAGCTTGTCCGGAGAAGACAAGGTGAGCGCTATCATCAGTCCTGTGTCATGCCAACAGTAAAGCATCCTGAGACCATTCATGTGTGGGTTGCTTCTCAGCCAAGGGAGTGGGCTCACTCACAATTTTGCCTAAGAACACAGCCATGAATAAAGAATGGTACCAACACATCCTCCGAGAGCAACTTCTCACCAACCATCCAAGAACAGTTTGGTGACGACCAATGCCTTTTCCAGCATGATGGAGCACCTTGCCATAACGCAAAAGTGATAACTAAGTGGCTCGGGGAACAAAACATCGACATTTTGGGTCCGTGGCCAGGAAACTTGTGGTCAATCCTCAAGAGGCGGGTGGACAAACAAAAACCCACAAATTCGGACAAACTCCAAGCATTGATTATGCAAGAATGGGCTGCCATCAGTCAGGATGTGGCCCAGAAGTTAATTGACAGCATGCCTGGGCGGATTGCAGAGGTCTTGAAAAAGAAGGGTCAACACTGCAAATATTGACTCTTTGCATAAACTTAATGTAATTGTCAATAAAAGCCTTTGACACTTATGGAATGCTTGTAATTATACTTCAGTATACCATAGTAACATCTGACAAAAATATCTAAAAACACTGAAGTAGCAAACTTTGTGAAGACCAATATTTGTGTCATTCTCAAAACTTTTGACCACGACTGTACCATCGAAACTGCTGTGGAATGAACTGGAAGCATAGAAATCGAATATATCCTGCTTCTTAGACTTGCTTTCATTGAGAATGACCGATCTATAACTCACATTTCTATGTACATTTGAACGGGTTGCCCAAAAAGTTACATAATGCAAGTGTACACCAGCCAGAGACCGTTGTTTGGTTAGCGATGTTTCTGTAGCGCTCATGTGACTCGTGATTGCTGTGTTTGCAAAACATATGGCCACTGGATTGATGAAAATAATCATAATATCATTATGCCATGGAGGCATAGGCTACTTTTGTAGTTAACATTTATTTGAGAAGGTTGGGAAAGCCTTTCCATCTATACCAGAAGAAGGTTATCATTAGCATCAATGCTAACCCCTACACAAAGTGTAGACATACGTGTGCACCGCACACAAACACACAGACAGGGGGATTCCTGTGCAGTTTCAGAAAGTTACAGGAAAATATGAATCACTGATGCATTTTGTTCATGTCTTATTATTAACTTGTGCAAATAATGCATTTTCTAATAAGTTAAATATATTTAGTTGATTTCCGACAAAGTTCAATAAATGTTTTAATATTGTTGAATTCGGTTTTAATGTCTGGATTCCGTGATTCTGTCCGCGTTCTCCGCAATGCAGATTTTATAGGGCCCTACAAGTGGCTGACACCCAGAATGAAGTCGTTTGTTATTGCTGGAGAAAAAGACTGTTAAGTACTCACAGATGGGCCTTTTGGATCCCAAATGTATGAAATAGCTCAGTGCAATAAATATTTCCTGTTGTTGTGTTGATGGATAAACAAAACATTAACATTGGTGTTGAAATCGAGAAAGGGAACTTTATATTGCTGCATATCATTGTTTCTGAGCTTGAATGTGTCTCCCATCCATGTATAGGTCAACAAGTTCTCTGTCAAATTCTCTTGTAGCCTATCCTAGCCTGGTTCCAGATGTGTCTTGCCAACTCCTATCGTCATTGGCGTGACAATTTCCATTGAAGTTGGCAAGACGGTACAAACTGATCTGGATACAAGCTGTATCCTGTTTCCTTCTCTAGATCTCCAATATCTGGCAGTTCAATGAGTACATTGGATCTCCAGACCAACTTCTTACAAACGTTGGTTGCCTCAGTCTGAGTCAAAATGTGTTGACTGGAGACAAACTAGAAAAAGAGTCACAGTTAAATAGTGCGAAATACTCTCTTCACTACTTCCTTCCTCTCTCTCTCTCCCATTGGTCAAGCTGCACATGTTTGAGCTTGGCTGGAGCAATGGGACCAATGGAATAATCCCAAAATAATATGGAATAGTTCCATCTAGCACTCCAGGCAGGTTCAATCAAAGTATTTGAAAGGAAACCTAATACTAGTTGAACCCAGGTCTGATTTAGCCCCCTAAATGGAAAGGATGAAAAAGAAAAACAGCAGGTTTCTCCTTTCCTCCTCCTCTGAGCTAACAGGGTCTTTAATAATGTGTAGCCTGGCTGACACTCCTCCTAACTCTCTTCTCCTCTAGTCTAAACACACACACACACACACACACACACACACACACTACTAACTCCCTGTCCTTCTTGTCTTGCCTAGACAGTCTAGTCTCCAACCCCATTCACTCTCCTCTCCATCGTCCTTCATGCCAAACTAACACTCTCAGACTCCGCTTTAATGGATGAATCTACTCGAGAAAGGTCAGCTTTCACATTTTGTTAATGTTACCGCCGACTTTCAATGAGTTATTGGAAAAAGACGTACAATTAAATCCTATGCCAAAAAAACTACAATTGCTAATTTCTCAAGGCACAGTACATCTATTTTGATGTAGAACTTCAGAGGGTAACACTTTATTTGGATAGTCCATCTGTAGATCAGTAACATTTCAACTAACTATCTACTAACGCTATCCCTAACCTTAACCCTTACCCTTATTTTAAACCTAACCGTAACTTTAGTATGCAGTTGCTTATCAACAGATAGTTTGTTGTGACCCTTCAGAGAGTTATTATTACGATGATAGTCATTTCAAATGCTAGCATGAACTGAGCCAGATTTCAATATAAACGTTGGCATACAGCTCCATTAAATCTGTAGAGCATCAAGATCACCAGTGTGCTGGAGTTTCTTTTCAGTTCAATGGAGGCTGAAGGAACAGTAGTGACTGTGTGAAGGGTTTAATTGACCAGAACAGATCTTGATGTTCTGCTGGTGGCTGAAACATTGCTCTCCATACAGTCCTCTTCAGTCAGATGAAACACTGCATTGTCTATGTGGACAAATTACATAAGTAGTATGGAAATTTCACTCACATCCAATTGCTTTGTAGCCTAACTGATGGGGGGTACAGTTCAGTCTTTCAAGGGTTTTAAGGTATTTTACTATTCATTTCACTCTTCAAGCAGGCATTAAGTATGTAAAATAATTCAAATCCTATTTGAACCCAGGTCAGAGTACTAGAGCAGTGTTCAGGTCAGCTTTGGCCGTTCTCACAGTCTTCCCTGCTTTAAAGCCAACAGCATGAGAGCCACTCGGCCCAACAGGCTGTAAACAATGAGCTCTCTCTCTCTCTCTCTCTCTCTCTCTCTCTCTCTCTCTCTCTCTCTCTCTCTCTCTCTCTCTCTCTCTCTCTCTCTCTCTCTCTCTCTCTCTCTCTCTCTCTCTCTCTCTCTCTCTCTCTCTCTCTCTCTCTCTCTCTCTCTCTCTCTCTCTCTCGTCTCTCTCTGTCTCTTTCGCTCTCTCTCTCTCTCTCTCTCTCTCTCTCTCCCTCTCTCTCTCTCTCTCTCTCTCTCTCTCTCTCTCTCTCTCTCTCTCTCTCTCTCTCTCTCTCTCTCTCTCTCTCTCTCTCTCTCTCTCTGTGTCTCTGTCTCTGTCTCTCTCTGTCTCTGTCTCTCTCTGTCTCTTTCGCTCTCTCTGTCTCTTTCGCTCTCTCTCTCTCTCTCTCTCTCTCTCTCTCTCTCTCTCTCTCTCTCTCTCTCTCTCTCTCTCTCTCTCTCTCTCTCTCTCTCTCTCTCTCTCTCTCTCTCTCTCTCTCTCTCTCTCTCTCTCTCTCTCTCTCTCTCTCTCTCTCTCTCTCTCTCTCTTCTTCTCTCTCCTCTCTCTCTCTCTCTCTCTCTATTTCAATTTAAGGGCTTTATTGGCATGGGAAACATATGTTAACATTGCCAAAGCAAGTGAAGTAGATGATAAACAAAAGTGAAATAAACAATCAAAATTAACAACAAACATTACACTCACAAAAGTTCAAAAATAATAAAGACATTTAAAATGTCATTATGTATCTCTTTCTCTCTCTCTCGATAACCACTCCAACACCATATGGAGATGAGATAACAGAGGGTCTGGCCCAGAGCCCCAAAACAGGACCGATATTACCACATATCAACCCAGGAGTGACTAGCCCACTGGGCACAGACATCAATTCAACCAGTGTCTACCCAGTGGGTAAGCTCTGTGGAGGCAATCAGTGGGATAACCACATATCATCAACTCAGCAGTTTGTGTAGATTTCTCTCTCTTGGACAGGTTAAATGTTCTCTGTTGACTTCTGTTGTATCCTATTGTTGCCTTTTCCAGGAAAATAAAATAGCAGTAGAGATGCCAGAACAGCCCTAGAACAGATAACTCAAATCAAATAAAAAACAATTTTATTAGTCACATGGGCCGAATACGACGGGTGTAGACTTTACGTGAAATATTTGCTTTCGAGCCCTTCCCAACGATGCAGAGTTTAAAAATAATAATACAAAAAATAAAATAACACGAGGAGTAAAATACACATGGAGTATCAACCCAGGAATGACTGGTTAGCCTGGTCCCAGATCTGTTTGTGCTCTTGCCTACTCCATTGCTGTCATGACAATGAATGGCAGGGATCTGGCATGATAGCACCAACTTCCTGGCTAGTGACTGTTGCTCTGTGGTGGCAGTAGCTCTAGGATGTCCCAAGGTCCATACTGGACTCCCACAGTAAAGGTGATGGGGTAAACAAACCTATGTATTTATGTGTATTTAAGGAGTTCAAGGTGTTCCTTGTTTGTTCCAAAATTGGAAAGTTTAGATGGCTACTGAATCCAAGGTTTAACTCTGTCTGGTAATAGTTCTCTACGAACACACACACTCACACACACACTCACACACACACACTGGCTCTCTTTACAGAGATCTGGCTTTCTACATAGAGCTTTTAGTTCAAAAGTCAGGGGGTGCAAACACACAAAACTCCCTGCTCTTTCCCAACAGTTTCGTTTTGACATGTTTATCCCCTGACCAAAGTACAATCTAGTGGGTGTGGGTGTGTTGTCGGGAATCAGAGTACTATAATTACAGCATTATCACCAGTTCCATTTAATTACTAACTAGCAGATTGGGTCCCAAGGTATGTTCAGTTCACACACTTTTCTTTCTAAATGTTACTCTCGTTCCCTTTTTCATATTTTATCTCTCTTCCTCTCTCTCTCTTTCTTTATCTCTCCCGCTCTCTCCCCCCTCCCTCCCTCTGTCTCTTTTGCTCTCTCTCCCCCTCCCTCTCCCCCCGTCGTGTTGTAGTTGTTCTAACTTTCAATCCATAGAATTATGGCGTCTGATCTCTCTCTCTCTCTCTCTCCCTCTCCCTCTCCCCCCTGTTGTTGATGTTCTATATTTCTATCCATAGAAGACTGATGGCGTCTGATCTCTCTCCCCCATCTCTTTCTCGCTCTCTCTTTCTTTCCCTCCATGCCTATCTCTCCTGTCGTCTGGCTGTTGTTCTATCTCTCTGCCGGATCACCCTGGTGCTGTACTCTCAGTGAATGTACTGTAAATCAGACGTTGTGACAGGGCAGGCAAAGCTGGCAGCCAACATTGGCCTTGCTTATTGCTTTAAGTAGGTCAATATATCATCAGGAAAATGCCGCTCCACTCGCTGTGAAAGAGTAGAAATAAAGCAACAAGGAACCCCCTGCCCTCTACTCTCTCTCTCTCGCGCCTCTCTCTCTCTCGCGCCTCTCTCTCTCCCCTGATGCTCTTATCCAGAGTGACAAACAGTTAGTGCATTCATTTTAAGATAGCTAGGTGGGACAACCACATATCACAGTCATAGTGGTTGTATATTTAACTACTAGTACTAGCGCACCTTATTTCAGATAAATATCACCACTAGTAATCCAAATGATAGTCCTTGCAGCAAAACCATCACCATAAATTCACCTGCAGGGAATCTTAATAGCAGGCGGAGGGGGATTTTTAACTGAATGTGTGTGGGTTTGTCTGGTGAAGATCATCTTACTTTGATCAACATGAACCTGCCCAGAAACTAAACCATGCTGCAGGAAGAGAGCAATGCTCCACTGCTGTTCTATCGGTCTCACTCTATCAGGCTGTCTGGGGTTTTAATTGCCGTTATTGCACTGTCATTCTGCAGCCCCATTTACCTACACTATAATCATCCTGAGGGGGGTAAAGACATAGACAGACTCAGACAGACATGGGTTCAAATAGTATTTTTCTTTCTTTCTAATACTTTGAGTGTTTGATTGAGCCTGTCTGTTCGCCAGATGGGCAGTCTTTACACATTTGGGACAATTCTGTTGGTTCCATTGTGCCAGGTAAGCTCAATCAAGCACAGTTAAATTGTTTGTAACGAAACAAATACCATCTAGACCCAGATCTGACGCAGACAGAGATAGTGAAGCAGGAACAAGAGGTTGTAAGTTAACATGGGGCTCTGACACACAGTAGTGGTGGTGGTTGTTGATGCCGGGGGTCACTGTAGCGCGTTATCTCTTATAGCCTTGTTAGGAGGAGCGGGGGGAGCAGCGGTCACCTTGTTGGTCTGGGGCCTGGGGGCCGTTTTTAGGAGGGACAGAGGGAGAGACAGGAGGTTGGCGGGTTGCCAGGTGCAGGGCCTTAGTCAGGATCTCTCTCTCCCTCTCTCCCTCTCTCCCTCCCTCCCCAGAGCGCCAGTACTCCCAGATAACCGTCAACCTGTTGCGTGTACAGGCATGTGTCTCCAGGTGTGACCCTATCACCCCTCTCTTTGGGCTCCCTCAATGCAGTTGAACAGTGCATGGTTTCTATTGTTTTACAACATAACACTTCACCTCAAGTATCCTTCAGCTCAGTCAGGGCTCAGGAAGTGGCTGCAGTGACACCAGCCTTCAGGATTAAACTACAATGAGTCATGTTCCTCACTGTATTCTTCCTTTGTGATACTAAATGTGTTTTTTTGGTCTAAAAAGTCATTTAAACGGCATGTTTTTCAGCTAATGTACCGTAAATTAGTCTGTTGTGATAGGGAGATTGTGTGTGTCTGGGGCGTACAAAGTTTTCTTCTCCTCGAAGTCTGTAGCAGATCTTTACGTAACGGGTCTGTCTTACCTCAGGAATCCCCTCTAATGGCACAGCACAGGAAGACAGGGACCAAAAGATCGACAAGGAATCCACATACTGTATGCACACTTAAAACACACAGGGTTGATGAAGTGGGGTAGAAAGGTGGGTGTGTTTGCATGCGCCTGACGTGTTTGAGAGAAGAAGTGAATCTATTTCAGGTAGGCTAAGTATCAAAAAGCAAACATAAATCCATTGGGAGAAACTACACAGTAAGCTCCCCTTTCTCTTAATGCTATCTATACTGTTTGGCCATAGAGCATTTATTTATGTGCTTTTCATCCAGTTTCTTTCTGTTGTGTGGATAATGGTTTATACTGTAGTGTAATGAGCTATGAGGTCAGGATATTTTACAGGACCTGAGCTGTTCAGACTCTATTCTGTTATTTGCTGAAGTAAGTGAATGGGCCAACCGCTTACAAAAGTATTTTGCCTGAATGAAATTTTTACATTTAAATTTTTACTTATTTAGCAGACGCACTTATCCAGAGCGACTTACAGTTAGTGAGTGCATACATTTTCATACTGGCCCCCCGTGGGAAACGAACCCACAACCCTGGCGTTGCAAGTGCCATGCTCTACCAACTGAGCTACAGGAGAAGTTGGGGGAAATCCAACCATATCATAATTGAGGACTCATGCGTCTTTGTAAGCATTTTATACAAGGAATCACATAAAGCTGTTCAATTGTATTTCTATCATTGTTTGTGAGGACATACTGCATGTATAAACTATACTACAGTACAGGCATTTAGGAGGACAGCATTCAGCTTTTTTCAATGCAAGTTGCTGTGGTTGTTCCAGCTAGTACTCAGAAGAAAAACCGTCTGTAAGTCTGTATGCAATTAGATGCTTGTGATGCGATGCCAGAGCCACATTCGTTGTGGTTTGGTTTAGAAATGCAGCAACTGGGACCAGATGTTTGAATGGGCCTCTATAGTATGTAAGCACTTTCTCTTTTCTTTATGAGAACCTCTCACTCTTTCTCTCTCTCTCTCTGTCTCTCTTTTGATTGATTTATCCAACCTAAGCCACTTTATGCAACAATTTACTACCCTTCCCCACAATTCTATGTTCAACTTTCTCCCTGCCCTTTTCTCCATTTAGCATGCTAATGTCCAAGACGGGCTGGTTGAGATGCATTTGAATGATGTAAATTATGTCAATGGCTTTGCCTTTATATTCAGAAGGTATGTTAACAGCTTCTATTGAGTCAATGGGAGAAAATGAGGTGAAAACAATAGTCAATTAACACTTGTTAACATCCAGCCACTCCCTATAGTTCTATTGGGGCACTCTAGCCCACGGGAATACAAACCCCTCCCTCTTCCTATTGGGGCACCGTGCTCCAAGACAACCACTACCTCCCTAAAGTCACCTAGCTGACCCCCTCAAAAGCTCTGTCCTTGTCACCCATTGTATACCAACTCTGCTTACATCTCTACGTAATTGTTCTAGTTTAGCATCAGGGGACATACTATGGTCCAGTCTATGGAATGACAACCTGGACAAATGGAATGTAATATTGACAACAACAGCTGATGGGTCCGTGCCTGTAGAGGCTAAAGATGCTCAGAGAGGAGTGATGTGTCCATGCTGTGGTATTATTACAGTCCAACACACACACACACACACACACACACACACACACACACACACACACACACACACACACACACACAATCTCACTTCCCCCTTGGCGGTGGATGGTTATGCAGGATGCTGTCGCCTGAAGCTTTAGAGGAGGGCTGGGTGATTGAGTTATCTGCTCCTTGCAGCTTCCCAAGCTAGCCAGGCCCCAGGCGGCAAGGCCACACATCAAGGTTATCTGTACATCTTGTGCCCTTGAGCCCCGACTGGAGGCTGGGGACTGGAGGGTGTGTATGTGTGGCTGTGTGTGTGTTTGTCTGTGTGTGGCCCCCGTTTGTCTGAGTCGTCTGTCTGTCATGCATCGGCTGACTCTTCCCCCTGGGAAGACGGAAAGAGCAGACTGCAGAGGGGTGGAGGGAATGGTGGACATAAAGGGACGACATTTTACATTTTAGTCATTTAGCAGACGCTCTTTTCCGGAGTGATATACAGTAGTGAGTGCATACATTTTCATATTTTGTTTGTACTGGTCCCCCATGGGAACGGAACCCACAACCCTGGCGTTGCAAGTGACATGCTCTATCAACTGAGCCACATGGGACTGGGATGTAGGGGTGGTGGGAAGAAACAGTGGAGGGATGAGGGCACCAGTTGAGGAAACGTCTGTGAACTAAAGGAGTGTCAGGAATGGCTTATCCGAGGGGAAAAGGGTCTTTATACAAGAGAAAATGACCAGATTAGGAGCGCGTCCCAATTGGTGCCCTGTTCCCTATTTAGTGCACTACTTTTGACCAGGGCCCATAGGGCTCTGGTCAAAAGTATTGCACTATATGGGGAATATGGTGTGATTTGGGATGCAGACTAGTATTCAACATTCAGGAAATGGGTTTGCATTGCAAAGCTAAGATGAAATCCCTTTTAGAGAGAAATGGTCTTGTACATTTCAAGGCAGGGGGAGGGTCTCTCCAGTTGCTCATCTTGTGTGTGTGTTTGTGTGTGCGTGCTCATTGTCCCATTAACAGGGGCTGCTGGAGAGGTTGGTGGGGCAGCAGGTGCAGAAGCTTCCAGACACACACGCACACACACTTCCACAGAGGAAGGAGCAAAGCCCTGTAAATCCCTCAGATCGGCGCTCCCGAGCCCTCTTCACCCTCCAAGGCCTATCAGTAGCCAGAGAATACAGGGCTTTCTCACGCCAGACAGGCACCGCTTCTCCCTTCCCTCTGTCTCTTCTGGTGCTATCTTTTAACACACACACACACATTCTCTTTTTTTTCTCAATTTCTCCCTCTCTATCTCTCCGCTCTACAGCCATGCTGACTATCTAGACATAGCAAGCAAGCCTCTGTTCTCTCTTCCTCAAATCTCATCTCTCCAGTCTTTCCTCTTATGTAATTGCCTCAGTGTTTTTTTTTCTACCTTTCAGACGTGTGATGTTATTCATCCACTGTTCCCTTTTCCTGGCTGGCTTTCTCACCACTATCTTTCCCCATGCTATTTTAGGAGATATTCAAAGAGGCTGTTTTGTTGTATCTAAAGTTGTAAAGAAAGGTCTGACATTATGTTCTTAGGGATATTACAACAACCTCTGGAGATTTGAAACATTTATAAAATGCTGTTCTGGTATTTATTAATTCAGACGAGGTGGGAGTCTGGGAGAGAGTTTACAGAATTGGATGAATGTTGTGTAGAAAATACTATGTTTATATAAGCCCCCTGTCAGACAAAACCTTCACTTTGTCAGAAGAGATATGCCAGTGTTTTGCAGGAGCCTATGCCCTCTATAACATTTGTGATCACTGGACATATTAGTTAAATGCCACCTCCATATGCCTTGATTTGGCGATTTGAAATCGTACTATTTTGCACTACGGATGATTTCATTCGTTCCAGTAGAAAAGTGTCCTCAGAGTATAAGCCCTCTACAAGAGCTGTGTCTGTATAGGTCTGATTCTGTAGGGTCAGACTGGGCAGACCATGCATATGTTTGTACTCAGTAGTTACTGTACAGCACACTGTTCATGCATCCCAAATGGCACCATATTCCCTTTTTAGTGCACTACTTTGGTCAAATGTAGTGTATTATATAGGGAGTAGGATGCCATTTGGGACTCAGACTCTGATTCCAGTGTAGTCACTAGCCAGGCCTTTGACCCTGCCTGAGGTACATGTTCATTACAGTTGACAGCAGTCTGAATGGGAGTCAGAGGCCGGGCAGTGCAGCCACGGACCCCTGTAGGACGGGAATAAACCCAGGCCTTTATACTGAGGACAAAAGCACGACAGGGTATCACAATTTATGATCATTATGTAACCACTGGCTGGGGAGGGGGAAGGGGGCGAGGGGTAGGGAGTGAAGTAGGGGTTGGTTGAGGTGACAGAAGGAGGGGAAAGAGTCTGAGGTGGTTAGGGGAAGGGAATAGAGGATGTAGTTTAGCCTAGTCTCATCTCACACCTGAATCACATCTGAATCTGAACAAAGACATATGTAGAATGAAACAGATATCCTAACATTGGACTGGATCTATAGACCATAGCCATTAACATCTCTAAAGAAACAGCGAGGATACCCTCCCCTTCCATTTAGTATCATCACCATTAGGTGATAAGGGAGTTCATTAGATGTATGTAATTATCCCTCATTGGGAGCAGTGATGGGTATTGGAGATGTAATTTATCTCAGTAGCTCTCCATGTGTGAAACACTCCATACTGCTACGATACACTCCATACTGCTACGAAACGCTCCATACTGCTACGATACGCTCCATACTGCTACGAAACGCTCCATACTGCTACGAAACGCTCCATACTGCTACGATACGCTCCATACTGCTACGATACGCTCCATACTGCTACGATACGCTCCATACTGCTACGATACGCTCCATACTGCTACGAAACGCTCCATACTGCTACGATACGCTCCATACTGCTACGATACGCTCCATACTGCTACGATACGCTCCATACTGCTACGAAACGCTCCATACTGCTACGATACGCTCCATACTGCTACGATACACTCCATACTGCTACGATACGCTCCATACTGCTACGATACGCTCCATACTGCTACGATACGCTCCATACTGCTACGATACGCTCCATACTGCTACGATACGCTCCATACTGCTACGATACGCTCCATACTGCTACGATACGCTCCATACTGCTACGATACGCTCCATACTGCTACAATACACTCCATACTGCTACGATACGCTCCATACTGCTACGATACGCTCCATACTGCTACGATACGCTCCATACTGCTACAATACACTCCATACTGCTACGATACGCTCCATACTGCTACGAAACGCTCCATACTGCTACGATACGCTCCATACTGCTACGATACACTCCATACTGCTACGATACGCTCCATACTGCTACGAAACGCTCCATACTGCTACGATACGCTCCATACTGCTACGATATGCTCCATACTGCTACGAAACGCTCCATACTGCTACGATACGCTCCATACTGCTACGATACGCTCCATACTGCTACGATACGCTCCATACTGCTACGATACGCTCCATACTGCTACGATACACTCCATACTGCTACGATACGCTCCATACTGCTACGAAACGCTCCATACTGCTACGATACGCTCCATACTGCTACGATACGCTCCATACTGCTACGAAACGCTCCATACTGCTACGATACGCTCCATACTGCTACGATACGCTCCATACTGCTACGATACGCTCCATACTGCTACGATACGCTCCATACTGCTACGAATCGCTCCATACTGCTACGACACGCTCCATACTGCTACGAAACGCTCCATACTGCTACGATACGCTCCATACTGCTACGATACGCTCCATACTGCTACGATACACTCCATACTGCTACGATACGCTCCATACTGCTACAATACACTCCATACTGCTACGATACGCTCCATACTGCTACAATACACTCCATACTGCTACGATACACTCCATACTGCTACGATACGCTCCATACATTGTTCTCACTCACCACTTTGTCTTTCTCCAAGGATCAGGATGCCACGCCTGCACTCACACGCACGCATGCACAATCACACACACACACACACACACACACACACACACACGTACAACTTTATGCTATTGAAATGGAATGGAGAATAATTAGTTACAGAAATGGATTGTGAATAAAACAATGTGTATTGTGCAGTGATCACACCTCCCCTGTCTAATATTGTATTTCTATTACACCATTGTACTGAAGCACCTAAAGACGTGAATATGCTGATTACATATTATTCATCACCATTTTCTATTAAGCTGAACTCCGTGATGAATTCCTTTTTATTGCTGAGATTAAAAAGCAATTACAAAGACTGAATTACCTCAGGTTTGTTTTAATGTTTATCATGAATCTGTAATTGTTGTTCATTTGGATGCAAGAGCTATACAACATTCAGAGAGAAAATAGTCTCAGAAATCACATTATGTTAATTGATACCAGGATGTTATAAGAAATATAGCCATTTTTTTTATCACTTGGATATTGTAGGAAATGTTTATCTTGGCTTCGAACCAGAACAGTGTTTTTATAGAGACAGAGGCGGCGGAAGGCAAGGCCGGAAGCTCTCGATCAGTCTCTCTGTCTCTCTTTGACTGTGCTGCACAGCAATGTGCTGACCAGTGCCACTGACAGATCAAGAAGGAAGTCACTAGGCAGCCGTAGCCTGTTTGGTATGGGAGAGTCTGTCTGTGTCACTCAATAGACAGCCAACAACTTCCCAGACTATAACAGAGAGGCCAGAGTCCACTGTTATTATCCTCATCTTAAAGTCACTGTGTAATCCGGTATGGTTGTCTGTGTCCCACTCCCTGCTATTCAATTCCTCATTGTCCTTTCGGTTTACTTTCCTCCTGCAACTCTTAGGTCTTACACAGACCTTTCGGGCTTAGAAAGGGTTATGAAATTGTTATTACATTTACGCAAATTTACATTTGTTATTACCCTCTATATCGAGTACTTCCTAGGCCTTTCCTTTTGATTTCAATGGACAACTGTTTGGGACAACAGTAAATAAACAATGTGTCCTGCACTGGGTTTGGAGTGTTGCCAAACCGATCAGTTCTATGGGCTAGCTAGTTTATGCCATGTCCTGCAGTTTATTGTGAAATAGCTAGGCTCAGAGTTGATTGAATGTAAAGCAGGAGCTTTGAGAGGACAAGACTGTGGGAGGTCTGGGTATGAGGCAGTATCCCCTGGAGTGACTAGTCAACCTGCAGAGATTTATGTTGAGCTATTCTATTATGTCTAAATAAGACTACTTGCTGTTCCACTGCTGAGCCCGGTGCATTACTGTTGTAGAACTGCATCTATATTCAAATACACTACATATCAATACTATTGAGGTATTTCATTATATCTAAAGGCTCTGGTACCTGCGGAACTGGTGCTGAGCCAGGTGTAGTACTACACTGAAGTAGAGCAGAGCCTACATAGACGTTTCTGTGGTGGCTGTAGGTATAATAGACCGAGAACTCTCCATGAATGTTGTAAAGCCTTGTAAATGAAAAGGATGAATTTCAGACTGGCTACTAGTGATGTCCTCGGGCACTTGTAGCAGTTCTTATCCACTGTCTATGACAGATAATCTGTTAGAAGGATCTGTTATTGCATTGTGACTTGAGAATGAATTTACCTTGGGGAGACACAGCGTATAATACCACTATAACCCATGCAGGTCTTACTCTCTGCAGTAGGCTTGGCTAGTCTATGATGTTAGTTTTTGTTATAACTTCAAACACCTGGTTGTACTTGACCTCACCTAAAGAAAAGTACACATTAAGAAACTTCAAGTATTCTTATGAAATCCAAACCTTGCAAAACACTCCAACGCTAATGTTTTCTTCTTCTCCTGTGCAGGAGGTAAAGCTTTCTCTTTCATCTCTCTTTCTCTCTGTCATTCTCTCTCATTCTCTCACTCTCTTGTAGCTTGTCTAAAATGGGTCAGCAGCTGTTATAAGAGAGAGAAAAGGAGGAAGAGAGAGGAGGAGGAAGAGGAAAAACAGCCAAGACAAACAGTTTGCTTTGTAGCGTGGGTAGAGAGAGAGAGAGAGAGAGAGAGAGAGAGAGAGAGAGAGAGAGAGGGGGGCAAAAAGAGAGAGAGGGAGCGACAGATGAGAAATCCTTGTTTTTTTCTGGAGAGGAAGAGGGAGAGACCACTTGGTATTCTCTAGCATTGCTGGCTGTAATGGAAAATAGTGTTTTGTCACTGCTTTGATTTCATTTTTCTTTATTTGGCATGTGACAAGTTTTTTGTCGAGCTGACAGGGTTCCTGTCTGAAATGGAGTTATTTATTCAGAGTGTTTCCCTGTACACAGGACTTTGGTCCCATACAACAAGCGTTTATTGATGTTCGTTGTTAGGGATGTGGTTTGAATTCTAACTTAGCGTGTGTACGTGTGTGTGCTTGCGGGAACCGGTGCGTTGACATGTTTATTTTCTGTTGAAGTGCAGAAAAAAAGATATTGTCCAATGCCTAGAAGCCTAGTTAGGAGGCCTAAGATCCCCACAGCGCCGTGGCAACACAAAGACCTGTAAGCAATATACTGAGCTGTTCTGTAGGGTCAGCTCGTGGCCTAAGTCTGGACAAAGGAAACACAAACAGCTAGCTGCCTCTGCCCTGTCCTGCCGGCCCAATACACTGCCGTCAGTCCACTACTTATCACAGCATGGCCAATGAATGGTGAGGCTGCAGCCTGGCAGGACAGATAACACTGAACATTTCTCTATAACAGTCTCTGTCTGAGGCTGACTGACACTCTGATTTACCCTTTAAAGATGTTCTCGTCTTTTGAAAACATTTGAAAACATCACCCAGGCTGTGGAAATGAATCCCTCACTCACAGGCTTTTGGTCAGGTGTGAATAAAAAGTTGTTTTAAAGTCACTGATTCGTTTGTATCTGGCCATTTAGGATGTGTTGGAGCTGATATGCTGATATTTGTAAGTGCAGTCATGTTTGTAGGGTGCCATCCTACGACTTTTACTCGTTTCTGTGGTACATTTGATCTCGGACTAATGTGTGTGTCTTTCTGCTGTGTGTTTTGTTGTAGGTCCACACAGAGTGTCCCGGTGTCCGGCCAATGAGTTTGAGTGTCTGGGGACAGATGTGTGTATCCACATGAGAAGGCTGTGTGATGGGAGCCCTGACTGCACTGATGGCTGGGACGAGGGGCCACACTGTCGAGGTAACACATGCATGAAAGTATTAATGCTCACACAGACGCCCGCACATACATACACACACACACACACACACACACACACACACAGCTCGGGCAGCTGCTTTCTGGGGTCCTTCCTAGTTCCTACAGAACACTGGACCAGCCAATCCTGTTGCAGCTGCACCTTTTTTGTCTGGTTCCACAATGCGACACTATGGACTCCATAGCAGTCTGAAATGACAACCTTTTCCCTATATAGTGTATTACTTTTGGCCAGGAAATAGGATGATATTTCAGACACAGCCAATATGTCCCCTCTGTGTGGCTCGGCTCTTTTGTCTGGTTCCACAATGAGAAGCCTCAATGTCCTCCTCTCTGTGACTCTAATTAATATCAGGGATTGGATTTGATGATGGGATTCTCCTCCTTTTCTATTGGCCTGGTTGGCTGTCTGGATAAATGCTCTGCTCTGCCTGCCAGAGCTGGGGAAGTGGCCTCAGAGCCTGGACTATTTCAGAGCCTCTAGGGCCTGATTGATAAATGAATGACTTTTTCCCAGAGAGAAGAGAGAGAGAAGAGGAGCCATTGTGATAACGGAGGCCATCTCATTAAAGCAGCTGATGGAAGAAGACAGTGTTTATTGGACAGAGAAGAGATGACAGTTTGGGGGGAACTGGGGAGATAAAGAGAGAGAACAGTGGATTCATAAAGCTGAGATTGAGTGATATTAGTCCAACACATTTTTGATGTCCTGGTGTTTGTATTATATTGGGACATGTTTTTGTTGGTTTGGTGCGTTCCCCAACAACAAATATTGACGCCAAACAAACAGGTCTCTGCGGTTTTCTTTATAAGACCAAAGTCCTAGAACAAGAACAGGCTCTGGAAAAGACCAGTACACATTAGAACTGCCAAGTGCACACAGTCCTAGCTATCTTATACAAAGAAAGATATGGTCTATCTTTATTTGTCTTTTGAATAATTTTTTCTTTTATGTGTTTATAATTCTGCTTTTTTTTATTTGTTTATAATTCTGCTTCAGGTTTATGTGTTTATAATTCTGCTTTAGTTTTATGTGTTTATAATTCTGCATACTAGAATTATAGCAGGAACACATTGAGGAGAAGTGGGGGAAGATGAGAGTTGAAGTGACATTTGTGTGAAGTAGGTTAAAGGGACTGATTCCCTGCCTTGCACAACGTTCCGCCGATGATGTCATCGAGTCATGACACGTAGCGCCTGTCCCCGGCGAGCACACTGGTCCATCTGTCCCCGTGAGGATGGAGTAGCACACACACGCACCAGTGGCAGTGTGTTTGCCGGAACTTTCTGCTGCCACGTTGTTTGCGTGTGAGCCGCCAAATTCACGAAAAGCCTCACCATTCACAAGCATCCCAGTGTTTGCTGGAACAAACTGCCGGCTTGCGCAAGCCAAGTGGACCCTAGCCTGGTGCTGATGTGTCAAAGCACACTTTGTCATTCTGTGTGTTCAGATAATTATCCAGAACTTGTTGACAAGGGGAGCGTGGGAGGCAGAGTAGGAGGCAGGCAAGGGAGGAAGTTATCGCAGTACAATACATTTGATTGACATGGTAATATGGTGGAGCTAGGTGTGGGAGGTTGAGGAGTGGAAGGGTTTATATTATATGTGGGTGATAGCCAGGTTTTGCCCTGCCTACTGTGTTACTGTGCAGCTGAGGCTAGGGCCACTGGGATGATCATACTGTATCTCTGCAGATTTAAAGAACTTCCGGCAGCCCTCGCTCGCTCGCTCTCTCGCTCTCTCTCTCTGTCTCTCTGTCTCTCTGTCTTTGTGTCTGTCTTTGTGTCTGTCTCTGTCTCTCTTTCTCTCTCTGTCTTCCTCTCTCTTTCTTGCTTCCTCTTCCTCCTTCTGTCTCTCTCTCTGTCTTTCTCTCTCTCTATCTTTCTCTCTGGGGACTGAAGAGTCCAGTTAAGGGGCAAGGCCCCTCATATAATCTCAACACTAGTGTTTAATTGATAGGGAAAGAGAATGGGGTCAGGGTAGTATCATAGTGCTCATCTCTGCTCCCATTCCACAATGGAAACTGTTATGTGAATTATTTAACAAACAATTTCGGTGTCTCTGTGCGTCTCCCAAAATCAAGAAACGGACAGAGTCCTGGTCTGCATAGTCAGAGATTTATTCATTGAGAATTCTGCCATCACAATTTCAGAGTCCATCTTTTATACTCACACGTCATACAAAAATCCTTCCCCTCTTTAGGCGGGCTGTAGTTTTCCACTTTAAAACTGCTCTCCTGACCATCAGTACACACACACACACACACACACACACACACACACACACACACACACACACACACACACACACACACACACACAGACACAGACACAGACAGACACACAGACACACAGACAGTGAGGGAAAAAAGTATTTGACCCCTCTGCAAAACATGACTTAGTACTTGCAAAACCCTTGTTGGCAATCACAGAGGTCAGATGTTTCTTGTAGTTGGCCACCAGGTTTGCACACATCTCAGGAGGGATTTTGTCCCACTCCTCTTTGTAGATCTTCTCCAAGTCATTAAGGTTTCGAAGCTGACGTTTGGCAACTCGAACCTTCAGCTTCCTTCAAATAATTTCTATGGGATTAAGGTCTGGAGACTGACTAGGCCACTCCAGGACCTTAATGTGCTTATTCTTGAGCCACTCCTTTGTTGCCTTGGCCGTGTGTTTTGGGTCATTGTCATGCTGGAATACCCATCCACGACCCATTTTCAATGCCCTGGCTGAGGGAAGGAGGATCTCACCCAAGATTTGACGGTGCATGGCCCCGTCCATCATCCCTTTGATGCGGAGAAGTTGTCCTGTCCCCTTAGCAGAAAAACACCCCCAAAGCATAATGTTTCCACCTCCATGTTTGACGGTGGGGATGGTGTTCTTGGGGTCATAGGCAGCATTCCTCCTCCTCCAAACACAGCGAGTTGAGTTGATGCCAAAGAGCTCGATTTTGGTCTCATCTGACCACAAAACTTTCACCCAGTTCTCCTCTGAATCATTCAGATGTTCATTGGCAAACTTCAGACGGGCCTGTATATGTGCTTTCTTGAGCAGGGGGACCTTGCGGGCGCTGCAGGATTTCAGTCCATCACGGCGTAGTGTGTTACCAATTGTTTTCTTGGAGACTAGTCCCAGCTGCCTTGAGATCAATGACAAGATCCTCCTGTGTAGTTCTGGGCTGATTCCTCACCGTTCTCATGATCATTGCAACTCCACGAGGTGAGATCTTGCATGGAGCCCCAGGAAGAGGGAGTTTGACAGTTATTTTGTGTTTCTTCCATTTGCGAATAATCGCACCAACTGTTGTCACCTTCTCACCAAGCTGCTTGGCGATGGTCTTGTAGCCCATTCCAGCCTTGTGTAGGTCTACAATCTTGTCCCTGACATCCTTGGAGAGCTCTTTGGTCTTGGCCATGGGGGAGAGTTTTGAATCTGATTGATTGATTGCTTCTGTGGACAGGTGTCTTTTATACAGGTAATAACAAACTGAGATTAGGAGCACTCCCTTTAAGAGTGTGCTCCTAATCTCAGCTCGTTACCTGTATAAAAGACACCTGGGAGCCAGAAATCTTTCTGATTGAGAGGGGGTCAAATACTTATTTCCCTCATTAAAATGCAAATCAATTTATAACATTTTTGACATGCGTTTTTCTGGATTTTTTTGTTGTTATTCTGTCTCTCACTGTTCAAATAAACCTACCATTAAAATGATAGACTGATAATTTATTTGTCAGTGGGCAAACATACAAAATCAGCAGGGGATCAAATACTTTTTTCCCTCACTGTACATACATACATACATACACACACATGCATACACACACACATACATACACACACACATGCATTCCTTAGTTATCGCCGTCCTCACAATATCCTGCATACTTCTTAAAAATCCTAACAGTTTCTCTCCTCCCTAAATTGGGAGGCCTCTTTATCTTGGTTTCTCAGTTGTCTGTAGACAGTTCTCCTTGTCCTTTGTTGTCTGGTCTAACTCTTACATTTACATTTACATTTACGTCATTTAGCAGACGCTCTTATCCAGAGCGACTTACAAATTGGTGCATTCACCTTATAGCCAGTGGGATAACCACTTTACAAAGTTTGGGGGGTGTGGTGGGGTAAGGGGGGGTAGAAGGATTACTTTATCCTATCCCAGGTATTCCTTAAAGAGGTGGGGTTTCAAATGTCTCCGGAAGGTGGTGAGTGACTCTGCTGTCCTGGCGTCGTGAGGGAGCTTGTTCCATCATTGGGGTGCAAGAGAGTTGGCTAAAGACGGCACGCTCAATAGTTTTGGAGACAAAAGAAAGAAGGGATACTGGTCTGTAGTTGTTGACATCAAAGGGATCGAGTGTTGGTTTTTTGAGAAGGGGTGCAACTCTCGCTCTCTTGAAGACGGAAGGGACATAGCCAGCGGTCAAGGATGAGTTGATCAGCGAGGTGAGGTAAGGGAGAAGGTCACCGGAGATGGTCTGGAGAAGAGAGGAGGGGATAGGGTCAAGCGGGCAGGTTGTTGGGCGGCCGGCCATCACAAGTCGCAAGATTTTATCTGGAGAGAGAGGGGAGAAAGAAGTCAAAGCATAGGGTAGGGCAGTGTGAGCAGGACCAGCAGTGTCATTTGACTTAACAAACGAGGATCGGATGTCGTCAACCTTCTTTTCAAAATGGTTGAAGTCATCCACAGAGAGGGAGGGGGGGAGGAGGATTCAGCAGGGAGGAGAAGGTGGCAAAGAGCTTCCTAGGGTTAGAGGCAGATGCTTGGAATTTAGAGTGGTAGAAAGTGGCCTTAGCAGCAGAAACAGATGAAGAAAATGTAGAGAGGAGGGAGTGAAAAGATGCCAGGTCCGCAGGGAGTCTAGTTTTCCTCCATTTCCGCTCGGCTGCCCGGAGCCCTGTTCTGTGAGCTCGCAATGAGTCATCAAGCCACGGAGCTGGAGGGGAGGACCGAGCCGGCCGGGAGGATAGGGGACATAGAGATTCAAAGGATGCAGAAAGGGAGGAGAGGAGGGTTGATGAGGCAGAATCAGGAGATTGGAGGGAGAAGGTTGAGCAGAGGGAAGAGATGATAGGATGGAAGAGGAGAGGGTAGCGGGAGAGAGAGAGCGAAGGTTGCGACGGCGCATTACCATCTGAGTAGGGGCAGAGTGAGTAGTGTTGGAGGAGAGCGAGAGAGAAAAGGATACAAAGTAGTGGTTGGAGACATGTAGGGGAGTTGCAGTGAGATTAGTAGAAGAACAGCATCTAGTAAAGATGAGGTCAAGCATATTACCTGCCTTGTGAGTAGGGGGGGACGGTGAGAGGGTGAGGTCAAAAGAGGAGAGGAGTGGAAAGAAGGAGGCAGAGAGAAATGAGTCAAAGGTAGACGTAGGGAGGTTGAAGTCCCCCAGAACTGTGAGGGGTGAGCCATCCTCAGGAAAGGAACTTATCAAGTCCTCATTGATGAACTCTCCAAGGGAACCTGGAGGGCGATAAATGACAAGGATGTTAAGCTTAAATGGGCTAGTGACTGTGACAACATGGAATTCAAATGAGGAGATAGACAGATGGGTCAGGGGAAAAATAGAGAATGTCCACTTGGGAGAGATGAGGATTCCTGTGCCACCACCCCGCTGACCAGATGCTCTCGGGGTATGCGAGAACACATGGTCAGACGAGGAGAGAGCAGTAGGAGTAGCAGTGTTTTCAGTGGTAATCCATGTTTCCGTCAGCGCCAAGAAGTCGAGGGACTGGAGGGTAGCATAGGCTGAGATGAACTCTGCCTTGTTGGCAGCAGAACGGCAGTTCCAGAGGCTGCCTGAGACCTGGAACTCCACGTGGGTGGTGCGTGCAGGGACCACCAGGTTAGAGAGGCAGCAGCCATGCAGTGTGAGGCGTTTGTATAGCCTGTGCGGAGAGGAGAGAACAGGGATAGACAGAGGCATAGTTGACAGGCTACAGAAAATGGCTACAATAATGCAAAGGAGATCGGAATGAAATGAACTAAACATCTAGGAAAGGAGAGAGCGGGGCCTCCCTCACCACAACACCCAAATATAACTCTCCCAACTTCCACCTCAGAAACTATAATTGTTGTAAACTACAGCGGTTCAATGTTTTCTAGGAATAGACCTACTTAGTTTATTCAGCTAGCTAACTTGGTACAGTATTCTTCCGTGAAAATCATCCAGGGCACCTAGTCATAAGACGCCACAGCCAGCTAGCATGCCGGACTCCAACAACACGGTTTAGCACCAATACTCGGCCACAACAAACCACCAGTGTGTCAACACGCCATGCAGATCGTTCGTGTCCGTGTCTAACGTTGTGGGTTAGTCCCGACAGCTTGAGCGAGTCCGTCGTCAACTTATTCAGCCAGTTAGTTAGCTAGAATAGTTAGCATACTACCTAGCCATTGCTTTCAGACAAAGTAGAAACCCCTCCTTTCACGGCACGAAGACACAGAGAGAGCCAAGCTAACGTTAACTAGTCACCCATGTCCCGAATTCCTTGAACGACTCTGGCTACCAATATGTAAAAACAAAACATAAATGTAGGTTATAACTTACCCCTAGCAGCTACTGTTAGCTAGCCAAGTGCAAAGCTAGCCACTGAATTGACTCAGCCAGTTCGCGTCTGTTCGCTAGGTCGTTCCAACTATTGTTTACTAGTAGCTATCCAGGTAGCAACAAGCTAGCTAAATTTCAAGCACAGTAGCCACTTACTACCTAACGTTAACGGTTCAGACAATGAGGTTACAAAACAGCTGAATGATAGGCATTATTGTATGTAATTATTGTAGGCAGCCAGCTGGCGTAATTACAGGCACTCTCAGGCGTGAAACAACTATACCGTTGCTAATAGTTGCCAGTAGCTACCCACCAGCTAGTCCAGGTAGTGGGTTAGCTAGCTAGCTTCGTGCTTCACCGGGCTCAGTCGAATACAATACTAACCTACAATAATTACATACAACAACCCACGATAACTACCTACAATACCTAACTACAATCTAAATACATAGTTTAAGCTTTACTCGACAAAGCTCAAACTATGTATAAAGCCAAGCTTACCCGACGACCTCACCCGACAACCTCCTCCTCTCCTCTCCAGACTCCTCTCCTTACTCACATTGCTAAATAGTAGCTCAATGTCATAGTCTTTACTGGTCCTACACTCACACATTCTAACACATTTCACACAGTTTCAGGGTGTAATAATTAGTCATTAATAATTAATCTATCAATCCACCCTTTGACTAAATATTACACACATACTCACAAAATATATGTTGTTATAGAAATGAATCACACACATTGAAGCATATAAGTTGATTTGCATATAAAAACATTAAAGATTGTCTCATTCAATACAAGTTCATCAGGGTTACCCCATGATTAAAAGCGTAACGTTACTCTTTAGCAATGGTACCTAACCTGTTTACCCACTATCTGGAAACAACAGTCTAAGCCTATAGTGAAGAACATTTGCTTCATCACATCCTGCAACATCGGTTAACTAGTACATCATACTTAAAACAATACTTTAATACACAAAAGATCATTACAATAACTTTTAAACTAGAGATTTATAGTTCTAGGAAAACATCCAGTCTCAAACTATCTGAATCGTCGTCATCCTCCACCAAGCCTGGTGGGTCATATTCTTCATTCCTTAGGTCGGAGTCCAGGATTGGGCCGTATCTCACCATCTGCTGTGATACTGCATGCTCCAACGCATTGCTCACCAACCCTCGGACACAGGGAATAAGACAACGTCCACAAAGAACAAGCATACCCATAGACGCGATTGCTGCGCCTAAAATAGTTACAACAATAGTTTCCCATTTACCAAACATGTTATCAAACCAACCAGTCATTGATGTATTCACCCCCCAGTTCTCAGCCCATTCTTTACTTAATGCAGTGAGACCTGCCAGTGCTCTAGTTACTGTACCATCTGGGGCTGTATTGTTGGGGGTAAACATACAACAATGACCTCCCACCATCTTGCAAATCCGCCCTTCTCTGCTAAAAGCATTTCGAGAACCAAACTATTCTGCAGTTCATGAGTGAGGTGGTTGGCCTGAGATTCTCTTCACTGCATCCCTTGTCTAATTAACGAACCTTTGTAGATGTAATTAATCCAGTCAACATTTTTATCAATTGTAACCCACCAGAAAAACTTTGTTGTAAACCCTTCTCCAATTTGATCTGTGATTCGCATGACTTTGGTGTCTATAACATTGATAATCTCCGGGGTTCATGGTGAATTGGGGTGCCTTAGTATTATCCTTTTTAAGAGTGGTTATTTTAATATCAGAACAATTAGGTGAGGTTTGGTTTGATCCCAAATCTATCACTCAAGAGAACATGGTCTGAGGCATAGGTGCAGTTAGAAGGGTTGGCCTACCTGTTGAACAGGCATAACAATTAGTTTGACCCAACACCCTAGCTGTGTAGTTCATCCACCTTACCCAGAAGTTCTCATTTGAAATTCCTTCTACTTCTCCTTGGTTCATTTCCTGCAAGAGGAAATATTCTACCCTTGGTGGTTTAGCATGACTGTAAGTCGCTTTGGATAAAAGCGTCTGCTAAATGGCATATTATTATTATTATTATTTAGTGCTATTTAGGATTCATTCTGAGGGCCTTCCAATGAGTGTTAGACTAGTTTTTTGGTACCTCTGGTGATAACATTAGATCTACCTGCTGTTCTGTCTCGGGGGTGGAAGATTCATTTCTCTCCTGAAGAATTAGCCTCACACATGTATTTGCCCCGACATCATCAACACAGACCCAATAGTTCCTTGCTTATCATCTTGCATAATTGACTTTACCGTTATCACCAGTTCCGTTTTACATTTATCATGGGTTTGTTTAATTCCCCATCGGTGTGCTGCCATTCCATTCCATTCTCATAGTATGTTCCCCAGGTATGTTTAAACACCATTGCCCAAGGACATGAGCGTTCCCCAGTGCAAATGTATTTACCATACCTTCTAGGACCTAACTTTCTTGTACACGCCCCCTTCTTACCAAAGCCCCCAAAACCTATTTCTTCATGGGAGAAGTCGAATGGTATCTTGAATCCCCCATCTTGTCCTAAACTGACTTTAACTATTAAAATAATCATTCCCCCAATAGTCTTTCTTGGTTTCAGTATTTTGGTTTCAAACACTTTTTCAAAGGGGGATAACCCATCTTTATCTGGGGTTACTCTAAATTTCTTCCCTTCACTCCGTGATAACTCTATAAAATCAATTTCCAATTGCTGGAAGGGGTACTTAGCCGGAGGATACTCACCCTGAGGTGCCCTTTGTCTGCCCTGGTGATTATTTTGAGCACAGATAACACATTTTGAACAAAAGTTTTTTTTGTGTAAAATAATTAGTAATCCCATATGCAACAAAGTGTTGTCTAATCTGCTCTACCATCCATCCCTCCCGTTGACACATGGCTCTGCCCGTGTGTCAATATTGCAGCATATCTAAACAGTAATTTTGGGAGAATTGTTAAGCAATCTTTTACCCATATTCCTTCCTTATTTACTGCGCCTTGCTTCACCCATCTGTGAACTTCCTTAATTGGGGCCCTACTGTAGCTCTCTATAAGTAGATCTCTATCTATCGAAACGTCCTCTTTTGACAACTGACTGGGACCAGAGAAGTGTTTTAACCCTGCTGACAACATTTGATAATACCTCAACTTACTTCAATCCCGTAAAAGTAATCCAAGATTAGTACAATTTACTAGCAACAGGTATCCCTCATTCAGGGAAAGCTCTCTCTCTCTTCTGTTATTTTATGGTTCGAATCATATATATTATTACCAAATTATAAAGTTCTTCACACTTTTCACAGTACAATAAATTACCCTCAACTTGGTAAAATAAACTATCTTAAAGTCCTCCTCTCATGCCTTTAGAATTTACCAGTGTGGATGATCAATTCACACCAGAAAGTCAAAACAAAGTTCAGAGGCCATTGAAATCATTCAACGAACTGTTCCATCCCATAGTATACTAAACATTACCATCATCCTAAATATTTCATAAATGTTACTTATCCCAAGTGTTCATTAAGTCCTCATGACATTTATTCTCATAAGAAATCATGTATACCCTAAACTCAGTCAAAACCGAAAAACTCAATAAAATTCACTGTGTGCTCCTTTAAGACTTATCACCTTTGACCTGTTGAAAACCCCCTAAAATCAAAATAACAATCCTTTATAAACATCATACTAGGTGTGTTGTTTTTTATTTGAAAAACCCAATTGAAAAACAACAACCAAAAATAGCCAGGCCCCACATAATTTGGTAGCTCACTTTTACGACCTAAATACTGCCTAACTCCACTAAACTGCTCCCCCTATCCCTGGGCAACATTCCAATGAGATAAGCGAATCTCTATCTCCTGGAAAATAAATTATTCATTTTGTTAACCTTCAATTACCATCAGTAATTTAAAGATGGTAAGTACACACAAAACATGATACAGATATCCCCAGTCCTAACTTATCAATAATTGTTTGTATCAATCTAATTCCTCATAACTAATCCATAAAACCACTCAAAATTCCTCGAGTATACAATGATTATGTTTAATTGATTACCCTTCAGATCATATCCTCTTTAAATCTCACAATGATTATTGAACCCCTAAATCTACTCCATGTGATCTCATCTCAAATGATCCATTATCAATTATTTGATCAACACCATAGGAAAATCTGTCTCCCCTTCTATTGTTCCTGTCGCCCCTGTAAATTTCATATTTCATTCATTAGCCAATACAATCACATACTCTGTGTAAGTAAGACATTATATTTGATTTATTCTCTTAGATTATCACAAAGTTGTGCCAATTTATCTCCATAAGCCCCTCCTTCTGCCCACTCTAGAACCGGCGCATTCCCATCTCCGGGAACCCAGTTTCCTCTCACTGCCGCCCAGTCCTTTAACACTATCTGTCTGACTGCCCTCTCTAGTTCCCCTGTATTCAGCTTAAAGCTGGCGGTCAGCCCTTCCATATCTCTTCTGAACTGGTGTACCCCCGACTTAGGGTGGGGTATCCCTTCCACTGCTCTCACTACATCTCTCTGCTTCGTTTACTAAATCCTGGCATTAGTAAATTCTATCCACACACCAAATAAATTCATTAAAAATCCTACATTGTGATTTTCTGGAATTTTCTTTCTCATTTTGTCTGTCATAGTTGACGTGTACCTATATGAAAATTACAGGCCTCTCTCATCTTTTTAAGTGGGAGAACTTGCACAATTGGTGGCTGACTAAATACTTTTTTCCCCCACTGTATTTGCATACACATAACTAGAAAGCATGAACTCAATGCCATTCTTGCTCAAACAATGCAACTCAACATCTCTCATCACCCCAATCTCCATCACTTTCTTCACACAGGAAACCCTGTACAATCTCCATCCTCTATTGCTGACTCTCCATCCAACACTACTCCTCAACATTTCTTAAATCTAATTACCTCTGTTATCAACTAAAACCATAGCCACCTCTTATGAAACCCCCAATCTGTCATTGTTCAGAACACAGCAGATATAGGCAACTGTCCTTTCCAAGCCATATCCGGCCCGCCGGGCACTTCAATCCGGCCTGAGAGACATTTTTTAAATGTATTAAATATGATTATATTTCAGTTATGATTTTTGCCCTAAAATGACTCATTCCATGATATACAAACAACCAACAAAAGATGGCATTCTGTATTTGGGCCTACAGTCAGATTCAGAATGCGCTCAGTCATCATAGCCACTTCATTGCTTGACGACTTTTGACGTGAAAAAGGAGTGCTGTGAAAAAGAGAAAAGTGGACGGTATGTCTGATATGCCAAGAATGTGTTGCCGTTTTTAAGTAATATAATCTGTCGTCATTTTTTTTCAAGCAAGCATGCTAACTAAGCAGATGGCTTCAATCTTTTTTCTATAGCACTGGATGAGAGTACTGACATCAGAGACACCGCTCAACTTTTAATTTTTGTCAGAGGAATAAATGAGAACTTTGAAATAACAGAGGAACTTCTTGCGATGGAATCAATGATGGAAACAACCAGGGGCTCTGACTTATACGACAGGGTGTCTGCCTGCTTGGAAAAAATGAATCTACTGTGGAGCAAACTGACAAACGTCACAACAGATGGATCACCAAATCTAACCGGTAAAAACATTGGCCTGCTAAAAAGATTACAAGACAAAGTAAAAGAAGAAAGCCCTAACTCGGAGGAATTGATATTTCTTCACTGTATTATTCATCAGGAAGCCCTGTGTAAATGTGTGTTAAAGCTGGAAAATGTTGTCAAAGTGGTTGTAAAACTTGTCAACTTTATACGGGCAAGGGGGCTTAACCATCGTCAGTTCATTCAGCTGCTCAATGACACAGAGGCAGAGCACCAGGACTTGTTGTACCATTCAAATGTGCGCTGGCTAAGCCTGGGGAAAGTATTTCGCTGTGTGTGGGAACTGAGAGGGGAAATAGGTATGTTCCTTGATAGGGTTGGTAAAGCTGACGACTTCTCCGAGTTGAAAGACACAGACTGGCTGGGTGACTTTGCTTTTGATGTGGACACATTGGGGCATCTGAACGATCTAAATGTGAAACTGCAGGGAAATTGGGTTTTTGTGCATAAACTGTATTCCAACGTGAAAGCATTCAAGGCCAAACTTATGTTGTCCTCCAGACAAATGAGCAGCTGGTCTCTCGCTCATTTTCCGACACTGGCCGCACTGAACGCGCCCACATCGCAGTGCCGCACTGAGAAATACAGTAGCACTTTGATCGACCTGCATGCTGACTTTTCCTGCCGCTTCTGACTTCACTAAGATTGAGACTGAGCTGGAGCTTGTATCATGTCCCCTGTCTTTCGACAATGAGAAAGCACCACCAGACTCACAATTGGAGCTCAGCGACATCCAATGTGACAGTGCTTTGAAGGAGAAGTACAAAACAGCAACAATAGACCAGTTCTATGGCTCACTGAATGAAACAACGTTTCCAAACATTAAAAAGCACGCCCAAAGGATGCTTGTTTTATTCGGGTCCACATGTGTGTGAACAAACATTCTCAGTCATGAATTACAATAAATCCCATCCCAGGTCAAATGTAACAAATTACCACTTGTCAGCTGTTCTGAGAATCTCTAAGTCAAAGATGACACCAGACTTTGATGCTCTAGCCAAGAGAGGTGACCAGACCCATTGTTCACATTAAGACTCGAATAACCGTGACTGGGGTAGGCAAGGATTATGCTTTTTCATGGTGATGGTTATGCAGTGAGAATTATCCAGCAATGTACTTGGATACAGATTTGGGCTGAGGTGATTAGTTGACTGTAAATATGGCTCACAATGGAGATGAGAAATGTTCCTTAATATGCTTTCAAAAACAGACCATTCCAAATTAAACGGATGCTCTTACCATATGTTTCACTCAAATTTTAGAATATATATATATTTTTTTGACACATCTGCTGTTACATTTTGCATGTCTCCAGTCATATAATATATATATACAGTGCCCTCCACTATTATTGGCACCCCTGTTTAAGATGTGGTCGAGGACTTCCAAAAATTCTCCTTTTTTTTTAAACAACATAGAACCCAAATGCAAAAAAAGAGAAAAATCCAACCTTTTATTTAAGTACATTACTTTGGTGGTAAAAAAAAAAATCACACATTTAGAAAAAAAAAAACTTGAAATCATGTGTCCCACAATTATTGGCACCCCTAACAATTCCGCTGAAAATTTTAATTGATTTTAAAAAATATATATGTTTCTGTAGTTGCTAAAGTTGGTCAGGGTATCTAGGAACTTTTAATTAGTAATTAATGACTTCCTGTTTCCCTGGGGTATAAATATGACGTGACACAGAGGCCTAATTCTCTTACCCATTTGTCAACATGGCAAAGACAAGAGAACACACCATTCAAGTAAGGCAGATTTGTGTCGACCTTCATAAGTCAGGCAATGGCTACAAGAAAATAGCCACTCGCCGTAACTTGCCCGTATCTACAGTCAGAGGAATCATTAAGAAGTTTAAAACAACTGGAACAGTGACAAACAAGGCTGGAAGAGGTCCCAAGTTTATCTTGCCACAACGCACAGTGAGGAGGATGGTAAGAGAAGTAAAAAAGTCCTAAGCTCACTGTCACAGAATTGCATCAAAGAGTGGCATCTTGGGGTCACAAAGTCTCCAAAACAACCATCAGACGCTCTCTACATGCCAACAAGCTGTTTGGGAGGCATGCAAGGAAAAAGCCTTTTCTCACTAACACTCACAAACGTAAACGTCTGGAGTTTGCTAAGCGGCACTGGGACTTCAACTGGGATCGTGTGCTTTGGTCAGATGAGACTAAGATTTAGCTTTTTGGCAACAAACACTCTAAGTGGGTCTGGCGTAAAACAAAAGATGAGTATGCCGAAAAGCACCTCATGCCCACCGTGAAGTATGGTGGAGGATCTGTGATGCTGTGGGCCTGTTTCTCTTCCAAAGGCCCTGGGAACCTTGTTAGGGTTCATGGCATTATGAACGCTTTGAACTACCAGGACATTTTAAATAAAAATCTGATGGCCTCTGCCAGAAAGCTGAAGATGGGTCGTCATTGGGTCTTTCAGCAGGATAATGATCCAAAACATGTGGCAAAATCTACACAAAAATGGTTCAGCAGTCACAAACTCAAGGTCCTCCCATGGCCATCTCAGTCCCCAGACCTCAACCCAATCGAAAACCTGTGGGGGCGAGCTAAAGAGGAGAGTGCATAAGAGAGGACCCAGGACACTGGATGATCTAGAAAGATTGTGCAAAGAAGAATGGTCAAAGATCCCTCTCTCTGTGTTCTCCAATCTTGTGAAATGTTATAGGAGGAGATTATGTGCTGTCTTGTTGGCAAAAGGGGGTTGTACAAAGTATTAACATCAGGGGTGCCAATAATTGTGGGACACATGATTTCAAGTTATTTTTTTTCTAAATGTGTGATTATTTTTTTTTTACACCAAAGTAATGTACTTAAATAAAAGGTTGGATTTTTCTATTTTTTTTGCATTTGGGTTCTATGTTGTTTAAAAAAAAAAGGAGCATTTTTGGAAGTCCTCGACCACATCTTAAACAGGGGTGCCAATAATTGTGGAGGGCACTGTATACAGTGGGGAGAACAAGTATTTGATACACTGCCAATTTTGCAGGTTTTCCTACTTACAAAGCATGTAGAGGTCTGTCATTTTTATGGTCTGTCAAAAATCCAGAAAATCACATTGTATGATTTTTAAGTAATTAATTTGCATTTTATTGCATGACATAAGTATTTGATACATCAGAAAAGCAGAACTTAATATTTGGTACAGAAACCTTTGTTTGCAATTACAGAGATCATACGTTTCCTGTAGGTCTTGACCAGGTTTGCACACACTGCAGCAGGGATTTTGGCCCACTCCTCCATACAGACCTTCTCCAGATCCTTCAGGTTTCGGGCTGTCGCTGGGCAATACAGACTTTCAGCTCCCTCCAAAGATTTTCTATTGGGTTCAGGTCTGGAGACTGGCTAGGCCACTCCAGGACCTTGAGATGCTTCTTACGGAGCCACTCCTTAGTTGCCCTGGCTGTGTGTTTCGGGTCGTTGTCATGCTGGAAGACCCAGCCACGACCCATCTTCAATGCTCTTACTGAGGGAAGGAGGTTGTTGGCCAAGATCTCGCGATACATGGCCCCATCCATCCTCCCCTCAATACGGTGCAGTCGTCCTGTCCCCTTTGCAGAAAAGTATCCCCAAAGAATGATGTTTCCACCTCCATGCTTCACGGTTGGGATGGTGTTCTTGGGGTTGTACTCATCCTTCTTCTTCCTCCAAACATGGCGAGTGGAGTTTAGACCAAAAAGCTCTATTGTTGTCTCATCAGACCACATGACCTTCTCCCATTCCTCCTCTGGATCATCCAGATGGTCATTGGCAAACTTCAGATGGGCCTGGACATGCGCTGGCTTGAGCAGGGGGAACTTGCGTGCGCTGCAGGATTTTAATCCATGACGGCGTAGTGTGTTACTAATGGTTTTCTTTGAGACTGTGGTCCCAGCTCTCTTCAGGTCATTGACCAGGTCCTGCCGTGTAGTTCTGGGCTGATCCCTCACCTTCCTCATGATCATTGATGCCCCACGAGGTGAGATCTTGCATGGAGCCCCAGACCGAGGGTGATTGACCGTCATCTTGAACTTCTTCCATTTTCTAATAATTTCGCCAACAGTTGTTGCCTTCTCACCAAGCTGCTTGCCTAGTGTCCTGTAGCCCATCCCAGCCTTGTGCAGGTCTGCAATTTTATCCCTGATGTCCTTACACAGCTCTCTGGTCTTGGCCATTGTGGAGAGGTTGGAGTCTGTTTGATTGAGTGTGTGGACAGGTGTCTTTTATACAGGTAACGAGTTCAAACAGGTGCAGTTAATACAGGTAATGAGTGGAGAACAGGAGGGCTTCTTAAAGAAAAACGAACAGGTCTGTGAGAGCCGGAATTCTTACTGGTTGGTAGGTGATCAAATACTTATGTCATGCAATAAAATGCAAATTAATTACTTAAAAATCATACAACGTGATTTTCTGGATTTTTTTATTCCGTCTCTCACAGTTGAAGTGTACCTATGATAAAAAATTACAGACCTCTACATGCTTTGTAAGTAGGAAAACCTGCAAAATCGGCAGTGTATCAAATACTTGTTCTCCCCACTGTACATGGAGGTTGGCGTCTCTAGTGGTACACGTGCCGGGCTGGAACAAAAGCCTGACCACACTACATACCAACCTCCACGGCAACGATTGCCCCATACCTGCAGTGCCTGTTCTGGGTAAATACATGGGGGTTGTGGGTGTGTACCTACCTGGGGGTTGGTGTCTCTGATGGTACACGTGCAGGGCGGCGCTGCGGTCCTCCCGGGTCACCACCGTGAAGTCAGAGGAGTTGAAGCGGTTGACACGGATCACGCTTGTCTTAGCGTGGTTCAAGTTGCCCTCATCTGAGTTGGTGGCGTACAGGTAGTTCTCAAACATCGTCAGCCCATACAGATGCTCAATCTGACAGAATGAACAACAGACACACAGGCGGAGTTGGTGGTTGGTGGTTGCCCTCATCTGAGTTGGTGGCGTACAGGTAGTTCTCAAACATCGTCAGCCCATACAGATGCTCAATCTGACAGAATGAACAACAGACACACAGGCGGAGTTGGTGGTTGTGTGTGTGCGTGCCTGTCTATGTCTGTATCTGTTTTAATGGAATATCTTCCTTGAGTCATTCATTTCCTCACCAGCAGGCCCTGTATGATGGTGTGTCTGTTCTTGCCCTCGTAGTCCATAACCTCTATGTAGTCCAGGTAGGCGTCGGCCCAGTAGACCAGCCGGTTGACCAAGTCCAGGGTGATACCGTGGGGGAACACGATCTTACTTTCCACCAGCTTGGTCCGGTTCTGACCATCCATGTCACAACGCTCCACCTTGGGAGTCTGACCGTAGTCTGTGAAGAACACCTTCCTGTAGGGAGAGATGGGAGGGGGGAGGGGGAGAGGGAGCGAGGGAGAGAGGATGGGAGGGAGGGGGGGAGAGGGAGCGAGGGAGCGAGGGAGAGAGGGAGCGAGGGAGAGAGGGAGCGAGGGGGAGAGGGAGAGAGGGGGAGAGAGAGAGAGAGAGAGAAGATGAAGAAACCATGAGTGTGTGGGAAGATTAGATAGAGGAAAGGGAGGAATGACCGTATATTCCATCAGACTACCTGTACTTCCTTAATTAATATTTGAGTGTGGTTAGTAAAGTAGTTATCTACATCCTTCACCAGGAGATGCCATCCAAAACTGAGAAGTGACACTTTGTAAAAAGGAACTATACAGGATGTACCAAACTATTTTGAAGTGTCACCGTCAGCAAGATGAAGTGATCAGAGGAGGAAGTGTTTTCAGTGACTACGGGCTGGGTCAGCATTCATCTGACCAGAAGGACCAGGGGGAAGTAAACAAATGGTCTTCTGAGGTCACTAATTTAGGGGTCTCTGGGGGTTGTTAGTGGGTAGTGCTCACCCCATCAGGGGGTCCAGGGCGATGCCTTTAGGGTTGTAGAGCTCCTGATCCAGCAGGGTGACGCACATCTGGCCGTCCGCGTTGCACACAAAGATACGATCGTCCACGTTGTCCTCAAAGTAGAAGTTTCCTGTCAGCCAGTCAATAGCCATATGTTCCACATCTGGAGGGATTGAGAGATGACGATAAGTGTGGAGAGAGAGGGTGAGGAGGATGAGTATGTGGGAGAGAGAGAGGGATCGAGGGATGGGGGATAGACAGAGAGAGAAAGAAGGAGAGAGAGAAAGAGGGGGAGAGAGACAGAGAGAGATTGCCGTATCAGAGTTGAACTCCAATCAGTGTCAGTGACCCCAAACACAACCCATAAGCCCAGCTCACCCACTGTGAGAGAAAGACATTAACCCTCTCCTATGATAAAAATTACAGACCTCTACATGCTTTGTAAGTAGGAAAACCTGCAAAATCGGCAGTGTATCAAATACTTGTTCTCCCCACTGTGTGTATATATATATATATTTTTTTTTTTAAGTTTGCATATTGTGACTGTAAGTTTGATTGTACTTTACAAGAGTAGAGATGCAGGATCTGTGTGTGTGTGTTTGACTGTGTCTGTGATGTTATAAATTATATCAATTTTGTGACAATTTTGTTCACAAAAAACAAGGGTAGAGTGGTACAAGGGTATAATTATTCTGCAAGCATATGTACACCTACAGTACACTAGTAGTTGCGTGTCAATGTGAAAATGAATAAAGGCTTCACATGTTTTGTCACGCGTATAGTGTGTGGCCCTTCACTTGGTTTCAAAAACTCAATGTGGCCCCAATGTTTGCCCACCCCTGCACTAGCCCCATCACTTATCACTTTTCATTCCTGGATTGTGATTCTTGATGTTGGTGAAGAAAATATAATATCCTTGCAGTATAGGCTATTGGTGGCAGTTAACAGAATCGAAATATTAGACTGTATGTTGTTAATAGTAGTGTGTGTGTTTTTCTGTACGCTTGAACGTGCTAGTTTGTGTATGTGTGTTTTCGCGCTAGTGTGTGTATGGGAAGGTTCGATAATGCTGTGGTGTTGCTTTGCTACCTCTGGTACTGGATGCCTTGAATGTGTTCAAGACATTATGAAATCAGCAGATTATCAAGGTGTTTTGGAGTCAATGTTCAACCCAGTGTCCAAAAACTGTCTCTGTTGAAGGTTGTGGGTCTTCCAGTAGGACAACAACCCCAAACACACATAAAAAGCACCCTGTAATGGTTCAAGATGAAATGCTGGAATGGCCAGTGAAGAGTCCAGATCTGAATCACATCCATAACCTATGGCTAGAGCTGAAAACAGCAGTTGGTGAAGGGTACCCCTCAAACATTGAATAATTAGAGCAGTTTGCTGCTGAAGAGTGGACCAAATTGCCAGTAGAAAGGTGCACCAAGCTCATTATAGCTACAATAAGCATTTGTTGGCAGTTAGCTTGGCCAACGGCTGTTCAACCAACTACAAGCTCTGGGTTACCAATAATTGTGTATTTATTTTCTAAATAAAAATGGTAAACTTTACAAAAATAAAATTGGTTCTGCAATGCTGAAAATCCAATAACTTATTTTAGAAGAAATAGGGAATTATTTAAGAAAAGTGCAAGGGTGCAAATATATTTGGCTGCAAATGTATAAGGGTAGTTGAGTTGCTAATGGCAGCCTGCATTACCCCCGGACAGCCGTCAATTTGAGTTAGTCAATGAGAGTGGCAGCGCTGAGCTAGCCTGCAACGTCACTTCCTGGAGTAGCTCAAACTGCGTATGTTACAGTATGTGTCCATGAGACGCCATCTTAACCAACTTCATTTGGCTTCAATGCGCTATTGAGTCTTCACATAGGAATGAACGGTGTCATGCACAGGAGGTTGGTGGCACCTTAATTTGGGAGAACGGGCTTGTGGTAATGGCTAGAGCGGAATCAGTGGAATGGTATCAAATACATCAAACATGGTTTCCATGTGTTTGATGCCATTCCATTTGCTCTGTTCCAGACATTATTATGAGCCGTCCTCCCCTCATCATCCTCCACTGGTGTCACGTGATCGATGGCTTTGTCCATTCATATATACAGTCATTAGTATGCATGCGTACATGAGCTAGTCTGTATCTGTTTGCTAGTGTTGTTCGTTCATCCTCCTGTGTGTGTAGCACATGCTGCCAGTGTTTGGGTCTGTTTGCTCACCACTCTGCCTCTTGACATGTCCCCCTTTCTCTACGAAGACTGCAAACAACGGCCTACACCAGTGGAGGCTGCTGAGGGGAGGACGGCTCATAATAATGGCTGGAATGGAGCAAATGGAAACCATGCTCCAGAAAATCGCACCCTATTCCCTAGCTCACTACTTTTGACCAGAGCCATATGGGCCCTGGTCAAAAGTAGTGCACTGAATAGGGTGCCATTTGTGACACAGTCCAGGAGGAGAATTAGGACAGGATCATGTCTAGGCATGTCTCCAGACCAGGCAGAGACAGATTGAGGAGAGCTGAGGGTTAGGAATGTCTCGACCCTGGGCTGGCCTGGATGAAAGGAGAGGTAGACACTGCAGCTTCCTCACTGCTAAGTGCCACTTGTATAGAAGCCAATAGAACATGCCCACTGACTCACATGCCATCTCCTTCAGTCAGCCAACAAGCAAGCCAGCCAATCAGCCAGCCAGCCAGTCAGTCAGTCAGTTTACAGTATAGATTGATGTAGCTGTGAATGGATGTGGAGTGATCAATAGGTAATCTGGTGTTGGGAAAGAGTCTTAGAAGTAATGAAGGTTGTGAAATAGTATGGAGATGATACTGTACTGATACCTGGTCAGGATCCTGTACTTGTTTGTCCCTTGTCCCTTTCACCCCCATTACCCCACCTAGTTTACCCACTCTGTTCAGGGCTTGTCAGTTGAAATATTGATCAGAGAGGCCCTGGGACTGGCCTGTCTGTCTATTGGAGGAAGAGGAGGAGTCTGAGTCTCAAATCTCTGGAAGACTGAAACAGGTTTCCCTCAAGAATTTCCCTGTATTTAGCGCCATCCATCATTCCTTCAATTCTGACCAGTTTCCCAGTCCCTGCCGAAGAAAAACGGACTTTATTTAACTAAATATGTGACTTCTGAAGGTAATTGGTTGCACCAGATCTTATATAGGGGCTTCATAGCAAAGGGGGTGAATACAAATGCACGCACCACTTTTCCGTTATTTATTTTGTATAATTTTTTTAAACTAGTTATTTTTTTCATTTCACTTCACCAATTTGGACTATTTTGTGTATGTCCATTACATGAACTCCAAATAAAAATCAATTTAAATTACAGGTTGTGATGCAACAAAATAGGAAAAACGCCAAGGGGGATGAATACTTTTGCAAGGCACTGTATTTCAATTGTGAAGCATTTGCAGTGCGACACAATAGGCTAGTAGGGACACAAAGCCCTCACCATTTAAACAACATTTTGTTGTATTAAATAATTATAGTCTATAAATTGCGCATGTGGGCTGTGACTTACTTAGAATTAAATACAAATGAAACGAAAAATGACTTTGAATTCATTTTTAGAAACACCAGTTTGGCCAGAGTCTGTGGCTTCAGGCTCATGTGATGGTGCCTGGAGAGCAGGCCAGCAGCCGAGAATATCCTCTCCGTGTTTGCAGAGCCACTCTTGATAAACACCCTTTTTGCCACTCTTGCCAGGCTGGGCAGAGACGCAGAGTTTTTTATTATTATTATTATTATTATTATTATTGTTATTATATATATATATTTTTCTATAGGTAGGCAAAATAACCCAATCAAAACAGAAAGCTCTTTGAAAGTTGGAATATACCAGGCCTATTGTATAGATAATAGAACAAAAATGAAGGAAACTTTTAAGATATCAGATTTTTAGTTTATAAATACTTTGCTACATTGACACAGTTATCTACCCACCTCGTTCATTTCTTCTAGCATGTGCACGTACAGTAGGAAGAACATCATCATGCTTTCGGGATACATGTCTTTTTAGATTCCACAATGATTCTTTAGTTGTGGACACTACATCACCACACTCCCTCTCTTGCTCTTGGTCCTCATCTTTGTAAGTCACCTTGATTTAGCACCTGTGTGTTTTATCAGTTTCTTTATGAAAATATTTAGCAAACTCCATGACAGTAGCTAAAGCAAGGGGCTATAGCAACACACAAGTAGACTACAAATGTAATACTAATAGACATGTCTCCCTAACCCCTGACATTAGAAGTCCTAGACGACCCTCCCTTACATCCCTCCCTCAGTAGTCCATCCATGCACTCTCTAAGTTTCTTTCTAGAGATTTAGACTAGTGAGAGGGTTGATGCCGGCCCATCCTTGGTGGAACTAAAAGGATCACTGTCGATGCTCTGACATGCTTGTTGAGCACTTCAGGCTGGTGTGTGTGTGTGTGTGTGTGTGTGTGTGTGTGTGTGTGTGTGTGACATGCTTGTTGAACAGTGACTCAAGAGCTGTGTGACGTGTTTTCTCAGGTCATTAACCCTGGCTAAATGGCTGAAAGAAGACTGCTGTTGTGGACAGTTGACTGGTGCCTTCTTTACTATTGGCGCTGTTGACTTTGTAACACTCCATGTCCTGTGGCAGAACGTCTATTCGCTGCAGTTTTCTGTATAGAAATTGAAGTAATAGAAGTAAATCTATTTCTATGGTATTCTGCTCTCATCTCCTCTCTGTGGCACAGTGGGGCACAACAAACAGAATTATAATTCCATTCTGTAGTAATTCTATGGCCACAACCACTGACTCTGCAAGCATATATTCAGTTTCAGACTCGTTCCCTGAAAGTGTCGTTCTTTGAAACCCACAGTCAGTTTAGATTAGAGATGGCCAGAAATTGAAATTGGGGTTCTTCGGGCAATATCCATTTATTGCTGTGCTGATTGTGATGGTTAAAGCTAGAGGCTCTGGCTATGGGATGGTGAGGTGGTGGCCTGGGGCTGATGTTGGCTTGGAGAGGCAGCACCCTGGCTAGCATTATCAGTTTGGCACAGTTTGCCTCTATGTGAATGTTAGTTTTGGTAATTTGACACAGTGTGTTCCAGTGAATGGGTGTGATACGGGGCACACACACAGTGTTCGCCTGCAGCTCTTCCTCTCAGCGAGACCACACAAAAGGGCCATTGTAGCCCCGAGTGCCCCACAGGCTTTACATAACGAGGACCCTTCAGTGGTCTAACCCCGTTTTGCTCCGCTCTCTCCTCTGGCCAGCCCCAACGGTCCGCCATGCCACTAATGGTCCCCTTTCAGCTCTGGCTGTCCCCTCAGCATGGCTGGACAGGGCTGTGGTGTGGACGTCCCATCACTCTCGTTCAGACCATTGTTGAGCGCTGACTGAGAAGATCCCACTCCCTGTGTGATACTGTCCTCCCATTGTGATGCTGTTCTATTCAATCTACTGCATGAGATTGTGTAGTCTGCTTTGGTGCAGTATGTTTACTTATCTAGGAAATGGGGTTATTGTACATGCCAGTAGGATTCCATGCTCTGCAAAGCTTTGTGATGACTCGTAGAGTGTTCATCTCACTTCCTTGCATTGCGTGTGTGTGGTTATCGGGGTTTCTTGGCAGCTCTTTGTTGGTGCACTGCAGTCTTCTCTCAGACACACCGAAAGACCGACAGCGTGCTATGTGGTCACATCTCTCATACCTGCCTTTTGATCTGAGAAGTTTGAGATTGTTGTCAGGCAGCATGCTGAAGACTGCAGCAGGCTGAAGACATGTGTATGTGTGCACCATGCTGTTTTCTTCCATCCAGGTTTCCTTCCATGTGTTTGATCTCATTGTGACCCCCTGTTTCTCTCTCTCTTTGGTAGAGCTTGGACCAGACTGTGCCACCCATGGCTGCGTTGGAAACTGTTCCGTGACGCACCAAGGGCCCAAGTGTTACTGCAACATCGGCTATGAAGTCAGCGAGGACGGAAAGACATGCAAAGGTGAGACAGACTCCTGGCCAGATCCATACAGTTACAGTAGCCCTATGAAAACAGTCCCAGGCCTGACCAGTGACCGACTGACTGGCTGACTGACTGGTCCACAGACTGACCAAATGTCGACTGACTGACTACTGACTGACTGGCTGTCTGGCTGGCTGACTGACTGGTCCACAGACTGACCCACTGTCAACTGGCTGACTGGCTGACTCACTGACTGACTGGCTGACTGCTTCACTGAATGGCTGACTGACTGTGCCCTGCCTGCCTCCTCAGATTTCAACGAGTGCAGTGTGTACGGGACCTGCAGTCAGACATGCTCCAACAACGAGGGCTCCTACACCTGCAGCTGTGTGGAGGGCTACCTACTGCAGCCAGACAACCGCTCCTGCAAGGCCAAGAATGGTGAGACACACATACACACACAGAGAGCATACAACCGCACACCACAGCCTCCTGGGTCATATTAACATACTGTGCAGACGTGAAGTCTACATGTGCAAACTTACCAAAGAGCAAAGCTAGACTTTATTTCAAATATCCAAAACGAATAATTGCATTTCAGTTTATTTGTTTCTCGTTGAGTCTGTATTTGAAGTGCTGTGTTATATTGGGGGAATCAGATTTGCATGGTGTGACAGTCTGTAATGCTGTTACAATTTAATTTAAAGGGATGAGATGTCAGACATATGCAATGAATCTGTGACATTTCTTCCTCCCTCTCTCTCTCTCTCTCTCTCTCTCTCTCTCTCTCTCTCTCTCTCCCTCATCCCTCTCTCTCTCTCTCGCTCTCTGTCTCCCCCTCATCCCTCTCTCTCTCTCTCCCCCTCATCTCTCTCTCTCTCTCCCCCTATCTCTCTCTCTCTCTCTCTCTCTCTCTCTCTCTCTCTCTCTCTCTCTCTCTCTCTCTCTCTCTCTCTCTCTGCTGTCTACATCTCTCTCTCCCCTTCATCTCTCTCTCTCTCCCCCTCATCTCTCTCTCTCTCCCCCTCTTCTCTCTCTCGCTCTCTCTCTCTCTCTCTCTCTCTCTCTCTCTCTCTCTCCCCTCTCCCTCTCTCCCCCTCTTCTCTCTCTCTCTCTCTCTCTCTCTCTCACTCTCACTCTCTCTCTCTCCCCTCTCTCTCTCTCTCTCGCTCTCTCTCGCTCTCTCTCGCTCTCTCTCTCTCCCACTCTCAGATCCTGTGGAGCAGCTGCCGGTGCTGCTGATCACTAACCTGAATGACATCCGCTGTACGTCTCTGAGCGGCATGCCCACCCGCCTCCCAGCCATAAGCACCAACCAGGTGAGCATTTCTCTGGAAGAATGTTAGCAGGCTGTGGCCTGGCTGCTTTAGGCAGCCTCTGGCACACATACTGTATCTACAGTGACGGTACAAGTTTGAATCCAGCCTTGTGCCCTTTGACACAAGGTCTCTCTATGTTTCCCAACTGTCATCTTCTCTCACTATCTGTTCAAGAAGTCATTTTTGTCTTACATCAATGACCACATTGGAAATAATCCTCTGGGATTTGAAACTATTGTAAAAAGTATATTGGTCTTTGAAAAGCACTTTATAAAACCCATTTTGTCCAAAAATAGACCACTGCCATGGATTTCAACTACGCCCAGGAAACGGTTTGCTGGATCGACGTGGGCGACTCGCCCGCCAACACCCATCTGAAGTGTGCCTCCATCCCAGAACTGAAGATTGTCACTAACATCAGGAACATTAACATCTCCCTCAGCCTGCACCGTGAGTAGAAGACACACACATAAACGTGCACGCAAGCACACACACCTACAGCCTGTACCGTGAGTAGAGGAGCCTACCTACCAGTCCTTCTTTACGTATTCCACCCTCCTGTATTTTCATTAGGAGAGGCACTGGTGAAGGTGAGAGAGGAAACCGATGAGACAGATGGGATATAGAGAGGAAAGAAATTAAATCAAAGGAAAAAAAGGCCAGAGGAAAGTGGCATGGAATCAACGCCTCTGGGGGCGATATGTAGTCCAGGATCAGCCTCAACTAGCCTATCGCTCCAACTAGAAGAACACACACACACATGTACGCACACACAGTAGAGGTGATGCAATACCACCCGGCGGCGGCGACTCTGAAACCTGCTCGTGGCAGCATAAAAGTTTAGAGCAGAAGTGCTGAGCGCAGCACTATTCTAGTAAAGGTTCCTCTTCAAGAACAGTGCTGCCCTGACATGGTGCTAAATCACTATGGATGAAAGCGTCGCTGATGTACAATAAGATCATACAGAGAGTAGTAGTTACAATATGCTTGCGAGGGTTAACTGGCACATTTTGCCGTACAATGTGGGACTGCACAGTATAGCTTGATGTACTGACACCACTATACAGTAAAGTAGAGTACAACACATCTCATGCACTGTTAATAATGTAAGGTTTGGTGCATTAGCCAATAGCCGTGATCCATTATAAACCACCTTCCATTATTGATTCTTATTGGATAGATTTACAGAGGGTGTGTTTCAAATGGCACCCTATTGCCTATTGGCCCTGGTCAAAAGTAAGGCTGGTCAAAACGAGTGCACTATAAATGGAATAGAGTGCCATTTGGTAATGTCTGGCCTGCAGTTTGAATGTCCTCACAGCCCACAGGCCCTGCATTAACTCAGGGCTATCATCTGTTGGGCAACACACACACACACACCCCTGGCACACTGTCTGGCCTGCAGTTTGAATGTCCTCACAGCCCACAGGCCCTGCATTAACTCAGGGCTATCATCTGTTGGGCAACACACACACACACACCCCCTGGCACACTGTCTGGCCTGCAGTTTGAATGTCCTCACAGCCCACAGGCCCTGCATTAACTCAGGGCTATCATCTGTTGGGCAACACACACACACACACCCCTGGCACACTGTCTGGCCTGCAGTTTGAATGTCCTCACAGCCCACAGGCCCTGCATTAACTCAGGGCTATCATCTGTTGGGCAACACACACACACACACCCCTGGCACACTGTCTGGCCTGCAGTTTGAATGTCCTCACAGCCCACAGGCCCTGCATTAACTCAGGGCTATCATCTGTTGGGCAACACACACACACACACCCCCTGGCACACTGTCTGGCCTGCAGTTTGAATGTCCTCACAGCCCACAGGCCCTGCATTAACTCAGGGCTATCATCTGTTGGGCAACACACACACACACACCCCCTGGCACACTGTCTGGCCTGCAGTTTGAATGTCCTCACAGCCCACAGGCCCTGCATTAACTCAGGGCTATCATCTGTTGGGCAACACACACACACACACCCCTGGCACACTGTCTGGCCTGCAGTTTGAATGTCCTCACAGCCCACAGGCCCTGCATTAACTCAGGGCTATCATCTGTTGGGCAACACACACACACACACCCCCTGGCACACTGTCTGGCCTGCAGTTTGAATGTCCTCACAGCCCACAGGCCCTGCATTAACTCAGGGCTATCATCTGTTGGGCAACACACACACACACACCCCTGGCACACTGTCTGGCCTGCAGTTTGAATGTCCTCACAGCCCACAGGCCCTGCATTAACTCAGGGCTATCATCTGTTGGGCAACACACACACACACACCCCCTGGCACACTGTCTGGCCTGCAGTTTGAATGTCCTCACAGCCCACAGGCCCTGCATTAACTCAGGGCTATCATCTGTTGGGCAACACACACACACACACCCCTGGCACACTGTCTGGCCTGCAGTTTGAATGTCCTCACAGCCCACAGGCCCTGCATTAACTCAGGGCTATCATCTGTTGGGCAACACACACACACACCCCTGGCACACTGTCTGGCCTGCAGTTTGAATGTCCTCACAGCCCACAGGCCCTGCATTAACTCAGGGCTATCATCTGTTGGGCAACACACACACACACACCCCTGGCACACTTATTAGAATGGAAAACTCACTTGTTAATATAGACTTAAGATTGATAATTATCACTGCTCAGTGTGACAAGGTTTATCTTTGTTGGTGTGTTCCTGACAGAGTGCTACTACTAGTGGACAGTAATGTACACATTTTAGTGTGTGCGTGTAAAATGTTCCCTTGAGAATAAGCCTGAGGCATGGAAACACAGACATGAAGAAAACAAGTTATGAGTTGGGTGAAGGACTAGAATGTGGGACACAGTTTGAGACAAACCTACGACTTGATGATTGGGCATTTCCATCTAAAAAGACCCATGAGGACCAAAGTGAAGTTCGTAGGAGCATGTCAAATTGGGTGTCAAATGAAAACTAAGAGTCTATATTTTTGAGTAATTGAGGCATATAAAAAAAAATTCAACTTATCCTAAAAATTAGAAATAAGCAAAGGCTTTGATTTCTGGTCAAACATATACCAGAAAAAGTCTTAAGGTATTAGAAATGCATCAAAACACAATAATGTTGAAGCAAAGACCCCTGCCAACTAATATCAACACTTATATTTAGTTTTGGAGAAATAATTTGCCTTCTGTAAGTTTAAGAAACATTGCCTTGTAATTCCGTTACCAAAAACCTACATCTTTAAGATATTTTCACATTTCTCTCCCTCCTGAGGAGGGATAAGGAAAGTTCAGAGAAGTAAAGGTAGATGGTAGACCTACCGATTAGTTATATTGTTTTAACTGATATCAAGTTTGTTTATGAATGATTAAGTGATTAAAACTCGTAAATCTGTTACCAGATCGGAATTACTGCAATTGAATTGTCTAAAATGAGAAATCATAGTAGTCACAAACCTCAGTTGGGTCACCTGCCAGTCTTCCCTTCCACTGGCATACTGTTATATTCAGCTCATAACACATTTATTTTTATCTTTCTGTCGTCTGGTGTTCAAAGCAAGATTGTTAAAGCAGTCTGGACAACCCTTCCCTCTCACTCTCTTTCCCTCTCTCTCTCTGCTGCTCTCTCGCTTCTCTCTCCAGTTAATGTCACCTCTCCCGGCTCTTACTGAAACCTAACATGATACCTACCACCTACCCTCTTTCCATTTACTGTAACAAGCATCCTCACCCACTGAGCACCGAATGACACCGGACGTCCATGGACATTGAAAAGTTGTTGAAATTTGGTCAGTCCGCCTTGGCCAGACCAAATCTGAACCAATCATAGACGTCTGTTTCACAAGTTTGGACAGAATAGTACAGTACTGTATAGTGAAGAACAGTAGAGTACAGTAGAGCACACTAAAGTAGAGTACAGTATAATGTACTGTACTCTACTGTACTGAACATATCTACTTTACAGCTCTACTGTGCTGTACTATGATGTCCAAACTTGTGAAATATAGACATCTATGATTGGTTCAGATTTTGGCTGGTCCGGACCAACCAAAGTTGGTCTTGTTTGGGGGCGGAGCTCGAAACAATAATAGCCAGTGTGTAGAATAATACCCAAATATGCTAAATAAGGATATTGCATATTCCTACATTTGTGTACCTATACAGGATACATCACCATGAAGAGAATGATATTCATATCCATTATTATGCATTTATGTATAGTACAGATCAGGGACCCATTATGTAATTCCGTTACCGTAATTCCGTTACCAGATGTAAATCAACTTCACCTACTGTAGTTCAATAACCAAAATAATTGTTTTCAAACTCAAGGTGTCATGTCATAGCTGACGCCCCATTCTTTCTGCAGACATCTTTGATTTTTAAAATGTTTTTACCCCCTTTTTCTCCCCAATTTCGTGATTACGATCTTGTCTCATCGCTGCAACTCCCCAACAGGCTCGGGAGAGGTGAAGGTCGAGTCATGCGTCCTCCGAAACATGACCCGCCTAACCAAGCTTCTTAACACCCGCTCGCTTAACCCTGAAGCCAGCTGCACCAATGTGTCGGAGGAAACACTGTTCAACTGACGACCGAAGTCAGCCTGCAGGCGCCCGGCCTGCCACAAGGAGTCACTAGAGCGCAATGAGCCAAGTAGAGCCCCCCCCCCGGCCAAACCCTCCCCTAACCCGGACTACGCTGGGCCAATTGTGCGCCGCCCTATGGGACTCCCGGTCACGGCCGGTAATGATCGAACCCCAGGCTATAGTGACGCTGCAACGCTGCGATGCAGTGCCTTAGACCGCTGGGCCACACGGGAGGCCCTTGAATTATAATTCTGATAGAGTTTTTGGTAAACGTGGTCGCATAAAAAACTGAGGGAGAATGTACTGTAATTCTGTTACCAGTAAATGTGTTTTTGTGAACGTTTCTATGTAATTTCTTCTAAGTAGTCCTTGTGCATAGAGTTGTATGGTTTGTTAAACTTTGAAATCAATGGTTTATGTTTGGCATACATTTTAAAGTGAATTTGTTTTGGGTCATACTGTGATTCTGTTACCGTGGAATTGCCCGATTTTACAAAATGCTCAAATTCACAATCACTTCAAATGGTATCAGAGATACTCAGAGTTACTGTCACTGCTGACACTTGGAAAGAGTGCATAGAGTCTAAGTACTTTTTGAGAAAGATGTGGGGAGAGAATAGGAGGAGAGGACATAAGGAATCAAAGAAAGACAATTGAGAAGAAGCCACACTGTCTTATACCCATATACAACCTATTGTCTCTTTACTGTGTAGCCTACATTATATACACAGACTGATTAGTGACTTATTAGCAGACGGGATAGCAGCGGTGTTGTCAGGAAGCACTCACGTAGAGGAATCAGTCAGTGTGCCCTGTCTGCGAGCTCTCCATCTTGCTACACCTGTCAGTTGAGATAATGTGACAGTTGTTGTGGGTGAATATGTGTGTGTGCATGCGTGGTTGTGCGTGTGTATGTATTACTGAGTGTTTGCTGTAAGGTCACAACAGTGTGAGGTGGGTGTTGAGGGCAGGAAGTGTCTGGGTGGTTAGGTTACCCAGGAAACTTAACTTTCCATTTCCCAGAAACAGAAAGATAATTTAAAAGAATCACTGTAAGAAAAAGAGCCAGTAGAATGAATAGGACTGTTCTCTCCAATGGTGTTGTTGCTTAACCCACAACTCTCCAACTCTCCCTCTGCTCTCTCTCCTGTCGCTCTCTCTCTCTCTCTCTCTCTCTCTCTCTCTCTCTCTCTCTCTCTCTCTCTCTCTCTCTCTCTCTCTGCTGTCTCGCTGTCTCTCTCTCTCTCTGCTCTCTCTCTCTCCTCTCTCTCTCTCTCTCTTTGCTGTCTCCATCTCTCTCTCTGCTGTCTCTCTGCTGTCTCTCTCTGCTGTCTCTCTCTGCTCTCTCCCCATCACTCTCCCCATCTCTGTCTGTCTGTCTGTCTATCTCTCTCTCTCTCTGCTGTCTCCATCTCTCTCTCTCTCTCTGCTGTCTCTCTCTGCTCTCTCCCCATCTCTGTCTGTCTGTCTGTCTGTCTGTCTGTCTGTCTGTCTGTCTCTCTCGTTCTCTCTCTCTCTCTCACTATCTGGGCCTAATCAATGCCTTCTGCAGCTGTAAGTGTTTAGAGTGGGATATGGATTAAAACAGATACCAATGGGAGTATCACTCTACTTCTGCTCCGTGCTCAATAGCCAAGTTTCCCCTTTGTCTAAATCAGAGCCTGGACCCGGGAGAGAGAGAGAGGGGGAGGGAGGGAGAGAGAGAGGGGGAGGGAGGGAGAGAGAGAGAGAGGTCACATATTCTGTGCCTCCCACCTGTTCCACAACAATACACTTCCTAATGCAGAAAAGTGCCAATTCATGTTCATTATATCCAACCCAAAATAACCCAATACCTTTTGGTGCTGCTGTTCGTTTGTTTCATTTCTTCAAATATGAACTTTTTGAGAACATTAACAAAGGATGGAAGTAAATTAAAATGCTGTTGTCTCCTAGTGCTGTTTTTGAACAGAGTGAAATTGAATTGGAAGCCAATTTCCTCCCAAGGCTTTTTTTTGCTTCACACCTCCCTCGCACGCATGTGTGTGTTTGGGAAACAAGTTTTGCTCATCTATATTCATTCAATCTCTGTCCTCCTGGGCTTGTTTTTATGAGTCTAAGTATTTGCAGTTACCACCCTCGGAACATGAGATGGGGTGTGTCCCAAATGGTACTCTATTACCTATTTAGTGCACTACCTTTGATTGGGGCCCATAAGGTTCTGGTCAAATGTAGTGCACTTTATAGGGAATAGGGTGCCATTTGGGACGTAGATATGGAGAAATATGCCAAAACCATGGCGGCTGATTGTAAATAATTGATTTCCTTCTTGGAATTGCACCAATACTTTAATAGTGTTAGTGAAATAAATAAAATCAAATGTATTGGTCGCATACACATACTTAGCAGATGTTATTGCGAGGGTAGCGAAATGCTAGGATTCCTAGATCCAACAGTGCAGTAATATCTAACAATACACACGAATCTAAAAGTACAAGAATTTAATTAAGAAATATATATAGGTCCCCTGTAGCTCAGTTGGTAGAGCATGGCGCTTGCAACGCCAGGGTTGTGGGTTCGTTTCCCACGGGGGGCCAGTATGAAAATGTATGCACTCACTAACTGTAAGTTGCTCTGGATAAGAGCGTCTGCTAAAATATATATAGAGTGCCTTCGGAAAGTATTCAGACCCCTTGACTTTTTCAACATTTTGTTAGGTTACAGTCTTATTCTAAAATGGATTAAATTGTTTTTTTCCCTCATCAATCTACACACAATACCCCATAATGACAAAGCAAAAACAGGTTTTTCAAAATTTTTGCAAATGTATAAAAAACTGAAATATCACATTCACATAAGTATTCCAACCCTTTACTCAGTACTTTGTTGAAGCACCTTTGTCAGCGATTACAGCCTTGAGTCTTCTTAGGTATGATGCTACAAGCTTGGCACACCTGTACTTGGGGAGGTTCTCCCATTCTTCTCTGCAGATCCTCACAAGCTCTGTCAGGTTGGATGGGGAGCATCACTCCACAGCTATTTTCAGATCTCTCCAGAGATGTTCGATTAGGTTCAGGTCTGGGCTTTGGCTGGGCCACTCAAGGACATTCAGAGACTTGTCCCGAAGCCACTCCTGTGTTGTCTTGGCTGTGTGCTTAGGGTCGCTGTCCTGTTGGAAGGTGAACCTTTGCCCCAGTCTGAGGTCCTGAGCGCTCTGGAGCAGGTTTTCATCAAGGTTCTCTCTGTACTTTGCTCCGTTCATCTTTCCCTCGATCCTGGCTAATCTCCCAGTCCCTGCCACTGAAGAACATCCCCACAGCATGATGCTGCCACCACCATGCTTCACCGTAGGGATGGTGCCAGGTTTCCTCCAGACGTAACGCTTGGCATTCAGGCCAAAGAGTTCAATCTTGGTTTCATTAGACCAGAGAATCTTGTTTCTCATGGTCTGAGAGTCCAAGCGGGCTGTCATGTGCCTTTTACTGAGGAGTGGCTTTCATTTGGCCACTCTACCATAAAGGCCTAATTGGTGGAGTGCTGCAGAGATGGTTGTCCTTTTGGAAGATTTTCCCATCTCCACAGAGGAACTCTAGAACTCTGTCAGAGTGACCATCGGGTTGTTGGTCACCTCCCTGACCAAGGCCCTTCTCCCCCGATTGCTCAGTTTGGCCAGGCGGCCAGCTCTAGGAAGAGTCTTGGTGGTTCCAAACTTATTCCATTTAAGAATGATGGAGGCCACTGTGTTCTTGGGGACCTTCAATGCTGCAGAAATGTTTTGGTACCCTTCCCCAGATCTGTGCCTCGACACAATTCTGTCTCGGAGCTCTACGGACAATTCCTTCGACCTCATGGCTTGGTTTTTGCTCTGACATACACTGTCAACTGTGGAACCTTATATAGACAGGTGTGGTTCTTTCCAAATCATATCCAATCAATTGAATTTACCACAGGTGGCCTCCAATCAAGTTGTAGAAACATCTCAAAGATGATCAATGGAAACAGGATGCACCTGAGCTCAATTTCGAGTCTCATAGCAACTGGTCTGAATACTTATGTAAATAAGGTTTTCAAATTTGTTCAAATTTTTTGTATAAATGTGAAAAAAATTCTAAAAACCTGTTTTCGCTTTGTCATTATGGGGTATTGTGTGTAGATTGCTGAGGAAATTGTTTTATTTAATCCATTTTTAGAATAAGACTGTAACGTAACAATGTGGAAGAAGTCAAGGGGTCTAAATACTTTCTGAAGGCAGTGTAATATTAGGACGAGCAATGTCGGAGTCCGGAGTATAAATACAGTATATATGTACAGTACCAGTCAAAAGTTTGGACACACCTACTCATTCCAGGGTTTTTCTTAATTTTTACTATTTTCTACATTGTAGAATAATAGTGAAGACATCAAAACTATGAAATAACACATGGAATCATGTGTTAAACAAATATATATTTTATATTTGAGATTCTTCAAAGTAGCCACCCTTTACCTTCATGACAGCTTTGCACACTCTTGGCATTCTCTCAACCATCTTCATGAGGAATGCTTTTCCAACAGTCTTGAAGGAGTTCCCACATATGCTGAGCACTTGTTGGCTGCTTTTCCTTCACTCTGCGGTCCAACTCATCCTTAACCATCTGAAATGGGTTGAGGTCGGGTGATTGTGGAGGCCAGGTCATCTGATGCAGCACTCCATCACTCTCCTTCTTGGTCAAATAACCCTTACACAGCCTGGAGGCCGTGGCTCGGGTGGTTGTTGTCCTGATGATCTTTTTGGCCTTCCTGTGACATCAGGTGCTATAGATGTCCTGTAGGGCATGCGGTGTTCCCCTGGTGATGCATTGGGCAGAAAGCACCGCCCTCTGGAGAGCCCTGTGGAGCCTAACAGGATGCTCTCAATGGTGCATCTGTAAAAGTTTGTGAGGGTCTTAGGGGCCAAGCCGAATTTCTTCAGCCTCCTGAGGTTGAAGACGAGCTGTTGCGCCTTCTTCACCACACTGTCTGTGTGGGTGGACCATTTCAGATTGTCAGTGATGTGTACACCGAGGAACTTGACACTTTTCACCTTCTCCACTGTCGATGTGGATGGGGGCATGCTCCCTCTGCTGTCTCCTGAAGTCCACGTTCAGCTCCTTCGTTTTGTTGACGTTGAGGGAGAGGTTATATTCCTGTCACCACTCTGCCAGGGCCCTCACCCTGTAGGCTGTCTCATCATTGTTGTCTGTTGTCGTTGGAGGCATGCGTGGCCACCCGTTCATGGGTGAACAGGAAGGGGCTGAGCACGCACCCTTGAGGGGCCCCTGTGTTGAGGATCAATGTAGTTGGCGGTGTTGTTTCCTACCTTCACCAGTACACAGTTTAACCTCTACGGGATCGGTGTCCAGTATACGGGACGGTTGAGCTAACGTGCGCTAATGTGATTATCATGACTGTTGTAAGTAACAGCAAACTTTCCAGGACATAGTCATGTCTTATATGGGCAGAAAGCTTAAATTCTTGTTAATCTAACTGCACTGTCCAATGTACAGTAGCTATTACAGTGAAAAAATACCCTGCTATTGTTTGAGGAGAGTGCACAACAACAAAAAACATATCATGGCAACTGGTTTGATACATTCACCTCTGAAGGTAAATAATGTACTTACATTCAGTAATCTTGCTCTGATTTGTCATCCTGAGGGGCTCAGAGATAAAATGTAGCATAGTTTTGTTTGATAAAATCCATTTTTAATATTCACATGTAGGAACTAGGTTCTACAGTTTGAACCCTTGCAGCCATCTAGATGTGTGAAAGTTAGTGTATAAGCTAATGATCCATCATGTATGACATTCCTGGGAGTGTGTAAACTTACATTTTGTATTACCATATCATTTCTGTATGTTCTCTATAGTTATGTACTTGAAAATGTATAAATTGACCAATTCGGCACAGACTTGATACAAAATAGTCCAGTATTGCAATGCTTCACTGGGTCAATCTGAACTTTGCACACACAATGCTGCCATCTAGTGGCCGAAATCTAAATTGCGCCTAAACTGCAATATTATATTGTGACCTTTCTCTTGCATTTCAAAGATGATGGAACAAAAAAATTAATAGAAAACGCATGTTTGGTTGTTTGTATTATCTTTTACCAGATCTAATGTGTTATATTCTCCTATATTAATTTCACATTTCCACAAACTTCAAAGTGTTTCCTTTCAAATGGTATCAAGAATATGCATATCCTTGCTTCAGGTCCTGAGCTACAGGCAGTTAGATTTGTGTATGTCATTTTAGGTGAACATAAAAAAAAGGGTCCAATCCTTAAGAGGTTAATGGTACTGGCAGGGTTCTGGTGGTGTGTAAAGGGGTCTACAGACCTTATGCAAACGCAGCGCAACGGAGTACGTGAATGTCGTTTTACGTCACAAAATGGGCGGCTCCTTGTAGTTCGCTCCGACATTCGACGTACTCCCGTACCAAATTAAAATTGGGATGCACCGTATCATTCCTTGCGCAGCTGTGGGGGCAGTGTTGTCGCTTGGTTCCTTGATCTTATCTATAGGCTATGCATCATAGTAACCTGTTTTGCATTGATAACCAAATATAATCTGAGACTGTTCAAACAATAAACCAAACAACATTGTAGCCTTATTAGAATCCCCCCATATGTATTTTGTTTAGCACTAATAACTAGTGATTCCAGGCTATTGTGAAATGGTAAAAACTGCTGTAGCCATGTGGCTTTTCTTCATGATCAAAACATGATGACGTTCTATTTTTAGCTGATATGTGAGTGAATACATTCAAGCAGCATATCAAACTGGGATAATGTTGTAGGTTACACTGGCAAGTATAAGAATATTTGCCAGGGCATATTATTTCATTATAAATCTGATTATTTCACATAGATGTGGGAAGCTAAAAAGGCTAGCTAGCTTTCTGTTTTTAGCCAGCTTGCTACTACTAGCAAGGGAAGACGACTCTTCCCTGGTTTCCACGACAAAGGAGAAGATAAAAAAAAATAGGAAACACGGACCGGCGAGGGTATCATGTTACGAAGATGTCAGCTTTTCCAAAAATCGGACTTCACGCGCACGCTTAGATCAACAGAGTGAAGCTTGTATCGGCCTTAAGGAGTGGTGGGAGACTAGCTGGGGGTTCAGGTTGGTGGCCACCCGACCACCACCTCCTCAGCCCTGTCTAGATTTCAGCTGCAGAGTATCAGATCCATCTGTGGCAGAGCAGGCTTTTCCCTTTGAAGCTCTGGGTGGTACATTAGGCCCAGATGTCTGCTGCTCTAGCCTGGTCTCAGATATTTTTGTGCTGTTGTGCCATCGGTGTGACAATGACCATAGGAGTTGGCAAGACAGCACAAACAGATCTGGGACCAGACTATCTCTGTCCCACTGTGGATTAGCCCAGACTGCAGCAGCATAGTTTAACGTTCCTCAGTCATCCAACCCGGGGCTTGTCTCTATGTGGTGCCAACCCTGCCATGGGACTAAACAGGGCATTTGATGTCACAGAGCCCTGGGAGTCAGGGACAGGCTATAACTGCTGGAGTCACAAGCTGGGATAGGTTAACTACAGGGGAGTGGGATGGGACAGTGTGGCCCAACATCAAAGTTGCTCTGTGGATTAACTATGGCTTCGATTTACGGGGGCTGGTTGGTGGAGTACAGCGCAGTGTATTAGGAGCTCTCTCACCCCTCTTTGAGGAAGCATGGTGGCAGCTGTTAAAACACAAGGCCACATGAGCCCCCCTCCTCCTTCCTCCCCTCCCTCCCTCCCGCCCTCCCACAGCTGGGTCTCTCTGTGGGACGACCCCACCACCCTCCCCACCCCACCACCCCAGCCGCCTTCTCACAGATAGACTCTCATTGTCAGAGCCCTTACTGGGAAATCAGCTGGGAGATACCGAGAGGGACAATCCACAGACTCCAAAATAACACCATTAGCATTTCATTCAAAGCCAGATCTTTTCCCCCGTTCCCAGTCAGTCAGTCAGTGCTCAGACAGGGTGAGTGTCTGTCTTTCACATGGAGAAAGTGTTACCCTTTCCACACTACCATACCGACTCAAACTGTACTTCACTGTGCTGGCTCTGATTAACATTGTCCTTTCAAGCATGGTTCCAGCAACTATGTTGGAAACATAACCAGTACAGCTTGGCTCAGCTCAGTAGTTTGAAAATAGCATATAAATGAGGCCGGGTTGTGAGGCAGGGTGGGGCCATGTCAGGTCACCAAGCAGGCTGTGGGTTGGGGTGGAGAGGGTTAATGTCTTTCTCTCCCAGTGGGTGAGCTGGGCTTATGGGTTGTGTTTGGGGTCACTGACACTGATTGGAGTTCAACTCTGATACGGCAATCTCTCTCTGTCTCTCTCTCCCTCTTTCTCTCTCTCCTTCTTTCTCTCTCTGTCTATCCCCCCCATCCCTCGATCCCTCTCTCTCCCACATACTCATCCTCCTCACCCTCTCTCTCCCACACTTATCGTCATCTCTCAATCCCTCCAGATGTGGAACATATGGCTATTGACTGGCTGACAGGAAACTTCTACTTTGAGGACAACGTGGACGATCGTATCTTTGTGTGCAACGCGGACGGCCAGACGTGCGTCACCCTGCTGGATCAGGAGCTCTACAACCCTAAAGGCATCGCCCTGGACCCCCTGATGGGGTGAGCACTACCCCACTAACAACCCCAGAGACCCCTAAATTAGTGACCACAGAAGACCATTTGTTTACTTCCCCCTGGTCCTTCTGGTCAGATGAATGCTGACCCAGCCCTTAGTCACTGAAAACACTTCCTCCTCTGATCACTTCATCTTGCTGACGGTGACACTTCAAAATAGTTTGGTACATCCTGTATAGTTCCTTTTTACAAAGTGTCACTTCTCAGTTTTGGATGGCATCTCCTGGTGAAGGATGTAGACAACTACTTTACTAACCACACTCAAATATTAATTAAGGAAGTACAGGTAGTCTGATGGAATATACGGTCAGTCCTCCCTTTCCTCTATCTAATCTTCCTACACACTCATGGTTTCTTCATCTCCTCTCTCTCTCTCTCTCTCTCTCTCTCTCTCTCTCTCTCTCTCTCTCTCTCTCTCTCTCTCTCTCTCTCTCTCTCTCTCTCTCTCCTCTCTCTCTCTCTTTCTCTCTCTCTCTCTCTCTCTCTCTCTCCTCTCTCTCTCTCCTTCTCTCTCTCCTCTCCTCTCCTCTCCTCCCTCCTCCCTCCCTCCCTCCCCTCTCCCATCTCCTTCCCTCTTCCCTACAGGAAGGTGTTCTTCACAGACTACGGTCAGACTCCCAAGGTGGAGCGTTGTGACATGGATGGTCAGAACCGGACCAAACTGGTGGAAAGTAAGATCGTGTTCCCCCACGGTATCACCCTGGACTTGGTCAACCGGCTGGTCTACTGGGCCGATGCCTACCTGGACTACATAGAGGTTGTGGACTACGAGGGCAAGAACAGACACACCATCATACAGGGCCTGCTGGTGAGGAAATGAATGACTCAAGGAAGATATTCCATTAAAACAGATACAGACATAGACAGGCACGCACACACACAACCACCAACTCCGCCTGTGTGTCTGTTGTTCATTCTGTCAGATTGAGCATCTGTATGGGCTGACGGTGTTTGAGAACTACCTGTACGCCACCAACTCAGACGAGGGCAACTTGAACCACGCTAAGACAAGCGTGATCCGTGTCAACCGCTTCAACTCCTCTGACTTCACGGTGGTGACCCGGGTGGACCGCAGCGCCGCCCTGCACGTGTACCATCAGAGACGCCAACCCCCAGGTAGGTACACACCCACAACCCCCATGTATTTACCCAGAACAGGCACTGCAGGTATGGGGCAATCGTTGCCGTGGAGGTTGGTATGTAGTGTGGTCAGGCTTTTGTTCCAGCCCGGCACGTGTACCACTAGAGACGCCAACCTCCATGTACAGTGGGGAGAACAAGTATTTGATACACTGCCGATTTTGCAGGTTTTCCTACTTACAAAGCATGTATAGGTCTGTCATTTTTTATCATAGGTACACTTCAACTGTGAGAGACGGAATAAAAAAATCCAGAAAATCACATTATATGATTTTTAAGTAATTAATTTGCATTTTATTGCATGACATAAGTATTTGATACATCAGAAAAGCAGAACTTAATATTTGGTACAGAAACCTTTGTTTGCAATTACAGAGATCATACGTTTCCTGTAGGTCTTGACCAGGTTTGCACACACTGCAGCAGGGATTTTGGCCCACTCCTCCATACAGACCTTCTCCAGATCCTTCAGGTTTCGGGGCTGTCGCTGGGCAATATGGACTTTCAGCTCCCTCCAAAGATTTTCTATTGGGTTCAGGTCTGGAGACTGGCTAGGCCACTCCAGGACCTTGAGATGCTTCTTACGGAGCCACTCCTTAGTTGCCCTGGCTGTGTGTTTCGGGTCGTTGTCATGCTGGAAGACCCAGCCACGACCCATCTTCAATGCTCTTACTGAGGGAAGGAGGTTGTTGGCCAAGATCTCGTGATACATGGCCCCATCCATCCTCCCCTCAATACGGTGCAGTCGTCCTGTCCCCTTTGCAGAAAAGCATCCCCAAAGAATGATGTTTCCACCACCATGCTTCACGGTTGGGATGGTGTTCTTGGGGTTGTACTCATCCTTCTTCTTCCTCCAAACACGGCGAGTGGAGTTTAGACCAAAAAGCTCTATTTTTGTCTCATCAGACCACATGACCTTCTCCCATTCCCCCTCTGGATCATCCAGATGGTCATTGGCAAACTTCAGACGGGCCTGGACATGCGCTGGCTTGAGCAGGGGGACCTTGCGTGCGCTGCAGGATTGCGTGACGGCGTAGTGTGTTACTAATGGTTTTCTTTGAGACTGTGGTCCGAGCTCTCTTTAGGTCATTGACCAGGTCCTGCCGTGTAGTTCTGGGCTGATCCCTCACCTTCCTCATGATCATTGATGCCCCACGAGGTGAGATCTTGCATGGAGCCCCAGACCGAGGGTGATTGACCGTCATCTTGAACTTCTTCCATTTTCTAATAATTGCGCCAACAGTTGTTGCCTTCTCACCAAGCTGCTTGCCTATTGTCCTGTAGCCCATATCAGCCTTGTGCAGGTCTACAATTTTATCCCTGATGTCCTTACACAGCTCTCTGGTCTTGGCCATTGTGGAGAGGTTGGAGTCTGTTTGATTGAGTGTGTGGACAGGTGTCTTTTATACAGGTAACGAGTTCAAACAGGTGCAGTTAATACAGGTAATGAGTGGAGAACAGGAGGGCTTCTTAAAGAAAAACTAACAGGTCTGTGAGAGCCAGAATTCTTACTGGTTGGTAGGTGATCAAATACTTATGTCATGCAATAAAATGCAAATTAATTACTTAAAAATCATACAATGTGATTTTCTGGAGTTTTGTTTTAGATTCAGTCTCTCACAGTTGAAGTGTACCTATGATAAAAATTACAGACCTCTACATGCTTTGTAAATAGGAAAACCTGCTAAATTGGCAGTGTATCAAATACGTGTTCTCCCCACTGTAGGTACACGCCTAGGGTTGCAAAATTACGGTTTTCCAGAAATCCTGGTTGAAAGAATCCAGATGGGTATCTATCTATCTGTCTGTATCAATCATCATAGTTGTTGCCATGTTGGTGCCTAGTGCTGACCTCTGACCCCTCTCTTGTCCCCTGGTGCCCAGTGAGAGAGAAGAGTCATGCGTGTGCCCCGGACCAGTTTAAGAAGCCAGGAGGCTGCTCAGACATCTGTCTGCTGGGGAACAGCCACAAGACCCGGACCTGCCGCTGTCGCTCTGGATTCAGCCTGGGCAGTGACGGGAAGTCCTGCAAGAGTAAGTACTTTACATACGTGAAGTTTTGAATTGAATTGAATCCCATACACTGAGCATAGCACGAAAATCACACACAACAGCATAGCACAGAACTCCATACAGCACAGATCTGCAATTTATATTATAGTAATATGAGTTGAAATAAGTCTCTAGAACATAACTTTTATATTTACATACTCTTTGGACAGAACATATCTTGTTTTGTTGCTCAGATCTTGTAACTAACCGTTCAGCGATATTCCCATGTTGATGATGTAATGTTGTCGATGTTCCCTCTGCAGAACCTGAACACGAGTTGTTCCTGGTGTACGGTAAGGGTCGCCCTGGCATCATCCGTGGCATGGACATGAATGCCAAGGTCCCAGACGAGTTCATGATCCCCATTGAGAACCTGATGAACCCGCGGGCGCTGGACTTCCACGCCGAGAGCGAGTTCATCTACTTCGCTGATGCCGTCAGTTACATCATCGGACGGCAGAAGATTGACGGCACGGAGAGAGACACCATCCTGAAGGATGGTAAGGAATGTCTGATCTAGTACCATAGTATTTAACATTTAATGCGTTACAACAACCTTCAGTTCCACCCTATTGCAGAATTTAATCGCAATGCATATAGATTTGGGATGCATTTAGAATCGCAATATATATTGAATGTATCATGACAGAAATGATAGAAGTAATGTTATGTGGTCATGAAGTCATGAAAGGCATGGTGGACAGTCACCCTCATTCCCTCCCTCTCTCTCTCCCTTCCTCTATCCCTTCCACCCCCCTTTATTTCCCTCAGGCGTCCACACCGTGGAGGGGATAGCGGTAGACTGGATGGCAGGTAACCTGTATTGGACAGACGACGGGCCCATGAAGACCATCAGTGTGGCCAGGCTGGAGAAGGCCTCTCAGACACGCAAGACCCTCATAGAGGGCAAGATGACCCACCCCCGTGCCATCGTAGTGGACCCCCAGCACGGGTCAGACATTTTCGCCCTCCTTATGTTCCTTTGCTACAGTATACATCTCACACAGACCTCAATCTATGAGAATGTATTGGAAAATGTTGGCAACTTTCCCAAAATGACCAGGTTTTCCAGAAATCCCGGTTGGAGGATTCCTGGATTTCCTGCTTATTTGCTCTTGATTCCAGGAGTCTTCCAACCAGGATTTCTGGAAAACCTGGGAATTTTGGGAAAGTTACTGGAATTTTCCACTCTTAGTATTGATTTAACAGAGCGTGTGGTACTGTTCCAGGTGGATGTACTGGACGGACTGGGAGGAGGACCCCAAGAAGACTAACCGAGGGAAGATCAAGAAGGCGTGGATGGACGGCACTCACGACCAGGTCCTGCTGACCAGTAAAACAGTGCTGTGGCCCAACGGTCTGAGTCTGGACATCCCACAGGGCATCCTGTACTGGGTGGACGCCTACTACGACCGCATCGAGTTGATTTACCTCAACACCACCGTGCGCAGGGTCAGTTCGACTGGTTACCAAGCCTTAACCCTAATGATAATGATCGTGATAGTAACACTGGTTGTCACAAATGTAAAACCTTCCCACTGGATACCAGGGTTCAGTCCTCATGTCCACCCTTCCCACTGTTTCTCACACCTGCCTATATCCCCCTCTGATTGCCAAACTGTCTAAATAAAGTGTCAAAAATATATGTAAAAAAGGGTTATATGGTTTTCACCATGACCATGATCCATGTGCCATGATCCTCTTCTCTCTTTCTGATTGGTCAGAATGTGTACGAGGGAAACGAGTTGAACCACGCCTTCGGCCTGTGTCACTACAAGCACTTCCTGTTCTGGAACGAGTACCGTGGCGGCAGCATCTTCAAACTAGACACCACCACCAGCACCGTCACGCTGCTCCGCAACGAACGTCCACCCCTCTTCGAGATCCGTGTGTATGACGCTCACCAGCAGCAAGGTAACTTTACTGGTAACACTTAATGGGTAACACTATATGGGTAACACTTAATGGGTAACACTATATGGGTAACACATTGAACACGTTTAACAGTGTCATAAGCACGTCATAAAGTGTCATCATAACACATGCCAAAACTTCTTATGCCACAAAACCATAAAAGGTTATAATATATCAGTGATTTAGCTAGTCTACATATGAATGAATGAATACTTTAATGTCCCATAGGGATATTTGCTTGGTAACAATGCTAACAGACCTGTCTGCCTTTCTTCTGTTTGTGTTTCTATAGGCACCAACCTGTGTCGTGTGAAAAACGGCGGCTGCAGCAGTCTGTGTCTGGCTATCCCTGACGGCAGGTCCTGTGGCTGTGCTGACGACCAGATACTGGATGACGACAATGTCACCTGTAAAGGTATGCATTGGGACGCTCTCAGGATGGTCTTAAATTAGAATAGTTTCAATGATTACTGTACTGATCTGGAATGTCCATGTTTAAGCTGGTGTGTAGAGAAGCAAATGTCACAGACATGCTTTCTTTAGCTGAATTGGTTGTAAAACCCCTCATAAGTAGATCAATCCATCCCATATATGAACAGCTGAGATTGAGAGACATTGCTTTGCTACAGTATCCGTAACAGTTCTCTCCTTTTCTCTCTCCAGCCAACCCCACCTACATCCCTCCTCCTCAGTGTCAGCCAGGGGAGTTTGCCTGTAAGAACAACCGCTGTATCCAGGAGCGATGGAAGTGTGACGGTGACAATGACTGTCTGGACAACAGCGACGAGGCGCCCGAGCTCTGCCGTGAGTAGTGTCACACCGCCACGCCGTCGCCGGGGTTACTGAGCAACTTACACACACACACACACAACGACAACTCACACACGACACACACAGTTGAGAATCATGTGCTGTGAATTAGCAGCAGCAGTGCATGAGCTACAGTTAAATCCAAGCCCTAATACTTCCTCTTCTTTGAGCCATCCATCAATCACCATTAAATATCAATTGAGTGTTAAATAGGTCAATCGTTTCTCCATCCAACTCTCTCTTCATTCGACAATTATTAACACTAGGTTTCCTCTGTGTGTACATGAAAGTTCTTTATGTCTCTAATGCTTGGCTGGAGACCAAGTTGTCCCACTTCCAGTGGATGACGGAGCCATCAGAGTAGCAGAAGCTCAATCATCCCCGAACATAATGTGCTTATAGCTGTGTAATGTCCACTTTATGAACTTACAGTTAACATAAATAGTTACTGAATATCCCTAATATTAGTCCAGTTATAGAAGACTCCTCTATGACCTAGTCTCTCATAGTGATACTGTATACGCTTGTCTAATTCTATTGATCTTACATTCAAATTCGAATGTTCTAATTCTACTGTGTTTCTTCTCCCTCCTCCAGACCAGCACACGTGTCCATCGGACCGGTTCAAGTGTCAGAACAACCGCTGTATCCCGCTGCGCTGGCTCTGTGACGGGGACAACGACTGTGGCACCGATGAGGATGAGTCTAATACTACCTGCTCAGGTAGACACACACACACACACACACACACACACACATAGACACACTACATACGCTATACACACCTGCCCTTCCCATCTCTCTCTAATGCAGTTATTCTCCACCCCTCTCCAGCTCGTACGTGCCCGCCCAACCAGTATGCGTGTGCCAGTGGGCGCTGCATCCCTACCTCCTGGAAATGTGACCTGGATGATGACTGTGGGGACCGTTCTGATGAGCCGGCCTCCTGTGGTGGGTCCTTCTCACATCACACATCACCTCTGTAGCATTCTATTCTTTGTAGTTTAATGTTGGAAACTTAACTCACTATACCTGAAGCCCGGTCACCAGATGTACTTATGCTTTAGCCAAGCAAGAGTTTGGTTAGTTGGAAAGTTATATATATTTTTTTTACACTCTCACTACTTAGTTTGAAGTGGGCCAAGAGAGGTCTGTTTGTTGCCCATGGTGGTGTTTCTAGGATGTCATTTTTAAAGGTTCCCTTTTACCTCTCCTTCTCCCCAGCCTACCCAACCTGCTTCCCCCTCACCCAGTTCACCTGTGCCAACGGACGCTGCATCAACGTCAACTGGCGCTGTGACAATGGTGAGCATAAATCTTCTTCAAGCATTATAAGCATTAGAATTCATAAGCATTTACAACCTGTATAATAATGTATTCATTCTTAAAAGTCTAAGCCTTTGTGGGTGGGGGTGTTCTAAGCTGACATATGGAATTGCTTTAAGATGGTCATACTTTGGATCATTTAGCTAAAACTACCTGGAACCGGTTACCCTCAGACGAGTCCCGTGACACTTGTGGGGTCACATTATTTTGTAGCCCAAATGGTTCGGACGCTACAAACAGAAGTTGGCACATCAACGGTACCAACTTCAGACGAGCCATTGAGCAAAACGGAGACCATTTGTGAGAGTCTCCCCTTTCCATAGACTGGTCATAATAGTTTGTAGGTCAAACCATTTGGACGCTACAAACGTTTTGGAGAGAAGACCGATTTTTGGGGTGTCTCATGGTCTGATGCGGAAGTGTGACATCGGCGGATGTGGAGGATTGAGACGCAGCCCATACAAAACAATGATATCTCTAGCTTAAACTGATTTTGATGGGGATTTTTTTGTTATGTAACTTGTTATGTGTTATGATATTGCTTATGTTTGTATTATGTTACGCACCGGTGCGTCAATCGACATTTATAATGGCTTATTCATGAAAGTTAGTAATAAATGTTACCTGTGTGTCTCTGTGCGTCTCTGTGCGTGTGTGCGTGTGTGTGTGTGCGCGCCTGCCCTTTCCGCCTGTGTCTCTCTTTCTCGCTGTGTGTTCAGACAACGACTGTGGTGACAACAGTGATGAGGCAGGCTGCAGCCACTCCTGCTCCAGTGTTCAGTTCAAGTGTAACAGCGGCCGCTGCATCCCTGAGTACTGGACCTGTGACGGGGACAACGACTGTGGAGACTACAGCGACGAGACCCACGCCAACTGTACCAACCAGGGTGAGTTCTGGTACTGGTACTGCCGCTGTGCTCTTGAGCAAGGCACTTGACCCCTAAACTGCCCCAGAGGCTACCCTGGCTTCCAACTCCTCTGGGCGAATTTGGACTAGTATTGTTATTCTACTGTACCACCCCAATGGAGGTTATAGAGCACACGGCAGGAGAGTGACATTGTGCTCATAGTGAAATTAAAGTGTTTGCATGATTCTAACAGTCTGCATTGCAGTTTGCATTGCTCTTCACGTGAAGGAGAGTATACAGTATATATCCCAATACCCATATATGTCCTCTTTTTAGTATACTAGTATATTATCACCACATTAAATGCCTGTATCCATTTTCAGGCTGTGTATATGTTGTTGTTTGGAGTGTGTAGTATGTTTGTTAGACTGTTGACAGGTTCAGTGTTCTGCTTGCTGTGCTCTCTGTACCGTCTGCATGCCTCAGCCTGCCCCGTAGCCCCAGGACATCACTTTAAGCGAATCCTTTAATGTTGCTGCTCTCAGGGATGTGGTTTATGCTCTGCGGTTAGCTAAGCATTCACACAGATCTCAAAACAAAACATTAACAATGCCTCTCTTCAGTATGGCTTACTGAAATTGTCCGGTTGTTTAATGATGGCTGGTCACATCCAACTTCACTTCACTTTAAGTACCGTCATGAAAAAAAATAATGATAATGACTTGGTAATGGCTGTGTGGCTTTGGCAGAGATCAGAGGAGGCCAGGCAGCTCTTCCAAAGCCCCCTCTCTTTCCTGTCTCTCTCTCGCGCGCTCTCTCTCTCTCTCTGTCGCTCTGCTTTTTCTTCAGCTCTCAGTTTGGGTTTGAGAGAAGAGTTAATTGCTTAGAAGTTGGCCTGCCCTGGAATGGCAGGGCAGAGGTGTGTGTGTGTGTCTGCATGTGTGTGTGCATGACTGTTTGAGTCCAGCATGCAACATTGAGCCCAGCATGGCCTTCTGGCCTAATGAGAGATCTGTGCTTTGTGTGTGTGTGTGTGTGTGTGTGTGTGTGTGTGTGTGTGTGTGTGTGTGTGTGCGCGCGCCAAACCCTCTGGAAGTCATTAGTTTGAGAAGAAAAGCAATACTGTTGCCGTCCCCTCTGTCTCACATATTGTATTCCACTTGGGAGAAAGTCCTGGGCCTGTTCCTTATGCCCCTATGCCAACTCTTGCCATGAAGGGATGTCATTATTCCACTTCCTTAATGATGTCCTTAACATCAGGCGATGATGTCCGTGGGAACAGAACAGCTTGTCATTGTTTGTTTATGACAGAGACCCATCTGGAGACTTAACCCATTCTGACCCTGCAGATCTACATGTCAATGGCTAACTGGACTGGATTGTGATATTTAATGTGTTATGACGGTTTCCTGTCTCTATTATTGAATGGAGTTTCTGTAATTAAAGTGTGCTTTCTCTTAGCTTGTTGCTCACCGTACTCTATCCCCTCTGCTATTGGCTAACTCCGCTGTCTCTTCCTGTGTCTCCCTAGCAACCCGTCCTCCCGGTGGTTGCCACGTGGATGAGTTCCAGTGTCGCATGGACGGCCTGTGCATCCCCATGCGCTGGCGCTGTGACGGGGACACAGACTGCATGGACCTGAGTGATGAGAGCGACTGTGAGGGAGTGACACACATGTGTGACCCAGCCGTCAAGTTCAGCTGCAGGAACTCTGGTGAGTTTGTGGTGGCCTTTTCAGCCATCAAGTGAAATTAGCTAACCACTCTCTCTTCCTGTCTCTTCATCTCTGCTATTGGCTAACTGAGTTGTTGGCCTTTAGTGTTTTAATCAGACCAGTTAGTGAGGGTTCAGGAAGTCTGTATAGCCCTCATCAGATTAGTCAGTGAGAAGTCAGAAATCTTCTTGCCCTTAAGCCTGTAGATGCCATAATGGTAACAGCCATATATCAGAGCAAGTAGTCTTCATCTAGTCAGTCATGACAGCAGTGTCTGGGCGGGTGGACACACACATACTATCAAACATACTGTATCACTTAAGAGAGCTTGTTATCCCAAGGGGCTTGTTGTGACAGATTATGACAACAAGCTGCTCTCTGAGAATGAGGATAGCTTTTACGCATGGAATTAAGATGTCTGGATTAACATGGCCAGCAGCATTCACCAACAGACTGAATTACTCTAGTTCTTTTGATTGATTTCCTAGCAGAAGTCTGAGTTCAGCATGCCATAGCAGCCATCACAAGGGTACATCTATGGATCTCTATTAAGAGTTGATTTTGCCAGTTTTTTCGGGATGTCCCTTTTCATGTTGCCATGATGTTTCATTGTCCCTTCAGCGTGGTGTATCAGTAAGGCCCTGGTGTGTGATCTTCTGTTTGGCTGTCTCCTCAGCCTGTTGTATCAGTAAGGTGTGACTTCTGACCTTTACCCTTTGACCTGTCCCCAGCTCGTTGTATCAGTAAGGCCTGGGTGTGTGACGGGGACAGTGACTGTGAGGACAACTCAGACGAGGACAACTGTGAGACGTTGGTGTGTAAGCTGTCCCACCACGTCTGTGCCACCAACGACTCTATCTGTCTGCCCGCTGAGAAGCTGTGTGACGGTACTGATGACTGCCCCGACGGCTCTGACGAGAAACTCTGTGGTAAGAACACCCCGCGCACACACTTTCAAACACACACACACTCACTCTCCCTACCAATAACTATACCACCTTGGTCAAGGTAGGAATTCCCTCAAACCACACAACTATATGATTACCCCCCCACCCCTCTCTCTCTCTCTCTCTCTCTCTCTCTCTCTACTCTCAACTCGCCACCCTTCACAGACCTGTGCTCCATAGACAACGGCGGATGCAGCCACAACTGCTCCATCATCCCTGGGGAGGGCTTCATGTGTTCCTGCCCCCTGGGCATGGAGCTGGGCGTCGACAACAAGACCTGCCAGATCATGAACCTCTGTGCCAAGCACCTCAAGTGTAGCCAGAAGTGTGAGCAAGAGAAGAGCACTGTCAAGTGTTCCTGCTACGAGGGCTGGGAGCTGGAGCCCGATATGGAGAGCTGCAAGAGCACTGGTGAGCAGAGGAGAAAGGAGGTTAGAGGAGGGGTTAAGGTAGAAAAGAGATGTAATCTTGTTGGCCATCAGATGAAAAAAGTGGTTGTTTGTGTGAGTTATGGCGTTCTGTAAATTGCTCTTTGGGCATAGCTACCTTAAGAACTGAGAGACCCAAAGACCACGATTAGGGCACAGTTTTTTTCCCAGACCGTGTGACCTAACAAGGACACTCCAGAGCCACTAAATGATCCCTTACATATCCCATATTTCTCTACCCCCAGACTCCTTCAAGCCGTTCATCATCTTCTCCAACCGGCATGAGATCCGTCGTATTGACCTCCACAAGGGGGAGTTCAGCGTGCTGGTGCCTAACCTGAGGAACACCATCGCTCTGGACTTCCACCTCAGCCAGAACACCCTCTACTGGACCGACGTGGTGGAGGACAAGATCTACCGCGGGAAACTGTCCGAGAACGGAGGTGAGGGAGCGTCTCCATTTATTCAAGTTCACATTTTTATTACACTCATAGGGCTCTATTTCCAGCTGGCGTTAAGGTGGCGCTAGTGTCAAGCACACGTTAGTTTGCAATTTTTTCATGGAAAAACTGGCTCACAGGCATTTTCCAGCCCTAACGCCAGGTTCGGCAATTTACCTCTCTTATATCAGCTCGCTTACGCTCAGATAGGCGGGGTGGAATTATTTGAGGTGTGTCCTTAAAAACATGATTCAAAGTGCTAATTTAAATTAACGCAGCCTACCCAGCCTTGATGCACACTGCCCATATGCGCATGGAACAAGATAAGCCTAATGTGCTTTTTGTGCCTGTATACTTCGTATTTAGAAACATAACAAAACGAATTTTGTTTGATTTGATTAAAAACCAAGCATAGTCTCCCCTCCTCTCAATTAAGGCTTTTTCTTTTGTCTGCCCAAAGCAATCGCGAAGTAGTCAAGACTGTCGATAAAGGGTTTTGGACGTGCGTAAAACCCCCTCCTTGATGTAGGCTACGTGTCCATGCCCATCATGAAACGAGAGATGAGAACCTCGTGAATACCGGTGAACCTCGTACTTAGAAGTTATTTGTAGCCCTCCCTTAGGCCTACTGTAACGAAGGCTGGTTCAACAGCAATGCCTGTCTTTTTTATCCTGGCCATTTTATGATATCGTTACATTTGACATGTATTTATTGTTGTTGTTGAAAAAAAAAAAAAAGATTGCTTGTTTTTCATTTTATTACAAACTTATTAGAATGATTCACCTTCCTAGTTTTATGGTGACAACGTCTGTGGCGCGCCTGAACTTCTGGAGAAGTGTGAATACGATCTGATCAATAAGATGGTTCCAATATGTATATAGAACATTATGTTTGGGAGCAGTATAACGGTCAGTGGACATCCTCCCTTTCTCTTTATTTACATTTACATTTACATTTTAGTCATTTAGCAGACGCTCTTATCCAGAGCGACTTACAGTTAGTGAATACATATTTTTTTATACTGGCCCCCCGTGGGAATCGAACCCACAACCCTGGCGTTGCAAACGCCATGCTCTATCAACTGAGCTACAGTGGGGAAAAAAAGTATTTAGTCAGCCACGAATTGTGCAAGTTCTCCCACTTAAAAAGATGAGAGAGGCCTGTAATTTTCATCATAGGTACACGTCAACTATGACAGACAAATTGAGGAAAAAAAATCCAGAAAATCACATTGTAGGATTTTTTATGAATTTATTTGCAAATTATGGTGGAAAATAAGTATTTGGTCGCCTACAAACAAGCAAGATTTCTGGCTCTCACAGACCTGTAACTTCTTCTTTAAGAGGCTCCTCTGTCCTCCACTCGTTACCTGTGTTAATGGCACCTGTTTGAACTTGTTATCAGTATAAAAGACACCTGTCCACAACCTCAAACAGTCACACTCCAAACTCCACTATGGCCAAGACCAAAGAGCTGTCAAAGGACACCAGAAACAAAATTGTAGACCTGCACCAGGCTGGGAAGACTGAATCTGCAATAGGTAAGCAGCTTGGTTTGAAGAAATCAACTGTGGGAGCAATTATTAGGAAATGGAAGACATACAAGACCACTGATAATCTCCCTCGATCTGGGGCTCCACGCAAGATCTCACCCGTGGGGGTCAAAATGATCACAAGAACGGTGAGCAAAATCCCAGAAACCACACGGGGTGACCTAGTGAATGACCTGCAGAGAGCTGGGACCAAAGTAACAAAGCCTACCATCAGTAACACACTACGCCGCCAGGGACTCAAATCCTGCAGTGCCAGACGTGTCCCCCTGCTTAAGCCAGTACATGTCCAGGCCCGTCTGAAGTTTGCTAGAGTGCATTTGGATGATCCAGAAGAGGATTGGGAGAATGTCATATGGTCAGATGAAACCAAAATATAACTTTTTGGTAAAAACTAAACTCGTTGTGTTTGGAGGACAAAGAATGCTGAGTTGCATCCAAAGAACACCATACCTACTGTGAAGCATGGGGGTGGAAACATCATGCTTTGGGGCTGTTTTTCTGCAAAGGGACCAGGACGACTGATCCGTGTAAAGGAAAGAATGAATGGGCCCATGTATCGTGAGATTTTGAGTGAAAACCTCCTTCCATCAGCAAGGGTATTGAAGATGAAACGTGGCTGGGTCTTTCAGCATGACAATGATCCCAAACACACCGCCCGGGCAACGAAGGAGTGGCTTCGTATGAAGCATTTCAAGGTCCTGGAGTGGCCTAGCCGTCTCCAGGTCTCAACCCCATAGAAAATCTTTGGAGGGGAGTTGAAAGTCCGTGTTGCCCAGCGACAGCCCCAAAACATCACTGCTCTAGAGGAGATCTGCATGGAGGAATGGGCCAAAATACCAGAAACAGTGTGTGAAAACCTTGTGAAGACTTACAGAAAACGTTTGACCTGTGTCATTGCCAACAAAGGGTATATAACAAAGTATTGAGAAACTTTTGTTATTGACCAAATACTTATTTTCCACCATAATTTGCAAATAAAATCATAAAAAATCCTACAATGTGATTTTCCGGAAAAAAAAATCTCATTTTGTCTGTCATAGTTGACGTGTACCTATGATGAAAATTACAGGCCTCTCTCATCTTTTTAAGTGGGAGAACTTGCACAATTGGTGGCTGACTAAATACTTTTTTTCCCCACTGTACATCCCTGCCGGCCATTCCCTCCCCTACCCTGGACGACGCTGGGCCAATTGTGCGCCGCCCATGAGTCTCCCGGTCGCGGCCGGCTGCGACAGAGCCTGGATACGAACCAGGATCTCTAGTGGCACAGTTAGCACTGCGATGCAGTGCCTTAGACCACTGCGCCACTCAGGAGACTTTATATTGGATCTTTGTCCAGCTGCTGTGACAAGTTTGGATATGCGTAAAACCCTCCATAATCTGCGTTGTTTTATTTAAAACAAGTTGTTTTGTTTAGAATTTGATTCGAATTATTCGCTCTCTTTTTAGGCCTTATCAATAATGAATTGAAACTTGCTTATTGACAATGTTTGGCATGTCCATGCTCAGTCATAATGCAATTTACAGTAGGCCTAGCCCCTATATCAGTGTGAATGCAATTGAAGCCATGCAATTACTTAGAACAATGTGGACTGCAAATGGGTTTAAGTTAACCTATTTAGCAAAGATGGGATAGGTCTACATTTTGTTATTTCATTTCTGTAAGCCATTTAACAATCTATAACTGATTAACATTGGGAGGAACTGGAGTTGATTCCAAGGCAATACATAAAATACCGTAAATACACAACCTGAAGCAACCACATATTTCGCCATGGAGCACGTTCTGATTGGCTAGTGAGGGGCCAAGCCTCGACACACCCAGAACTTGTTCATTCATCAAAATCCAGCCCTTTCACGCCAACGCCAGCAAGTGCGCCGATAATTGTGATAGTGAAAATAGCAAAAATATTTCTGACACACTCCTCAACCTATAGCGCTTAGATTCACCATTGCGTTAGGTTTGTTAAAATAGAGCCCGTGATATGACAGTCAATACAAACTGAAATCCAATATCAATGGATAAGGGGACAAAAAATATATAAATGTAATGGGATCTTAAAGAAATGCTTTGACGATGACTACCTTCACACAGAGACAAGAGTAGTGGCAGAAGATTTTTCTATTGTGTCGAGAGCTCTACTTGTCTGCTTGGTCTTGCATCAGCCAACATAGAAATAGCTTCAAATAAGAAAGCATCTGGAAATTGAGTAGAACGGACAATGTTTTTCCTCTTAGTCTGAGGACTAACAAAAGTTACAGTTTAAGTTTGCACTTTCTTAGAATGTACTTCGCCCAAACAACAGTTTTGTCTCATAGTAGCCCCGCCTGTCAAATCTAGTCAAGATGTCTGTTCATGTCCCCAGCCTAAATCTCTGGGGACAGCTGGCCCTTGTTCTCCCCAGATCCCTACCACCCCACCCCCCAACCCCAGACCCCTACCACCCCAGACCCCTACCACCCCACCCCCCAACCCCAGGTCTGTTGGCCAATCAAGGTTGTGTTCCTATTCTCCTGTTCCCAGAATCCCACCGAAGTACTCCGGGGGCACACACACACGCACACACGCACATACACACACACACACAGAACGACGGAAGACTTTGTCTCTTCAAATTTGTCTCACCGCTCCGTTGCGTGACTGCAGCCACCCTGGGCTAGAGCAACAGACACACATACTGTGGCCAGTGCATTACATTAGTCCCTGTTCCCAGGCCCCCTCCCACACCTCCACCCCTCTTAAAAACAACCCTCCCTCCACCATAAATCAGCTTCTGCTGATTTAAGATGTTTCAGTGTTTAGCCTAGGGCCGGGACAATACCAGGATCGTGATACTCATTAGTATCGTGGCAAGGAAACAAAACAATGAACGGATTTAACTTCTTTAGGAAAACAGTCCTAATGTTGGAAACAAACCTCATTATGTTGTCATCCAGGGTCACATTTATTTTCCAAGCTATAGCACACAATATTTTACATACAGCAGGTTTTTAAAGGACCAAAGAGTTTGGTCTGCTTCGTGTTTTCATTTTTGCCATGGAAAAAATATTGCTAAACTGGTATCTATAAAAATATCGCGATACACAGCCCTAGTTCAGCGTCTTCTAAACTGTGGGGCAAGTATGGTCGCTGTGTACTGCCAACAACAACAAAAAAAAATCTGCCTCCCTACACATGCACACAGAAAAACAGACACACACACTGCCTCCCCACCCTCCCCAGGCAAAGCCAACTGTGGTTCCAGCAGTATAACAACAACCAAGCTGTGAAGAGGCCCTCTCCCTCTAATGCTCCAATCTAATGACTGTTGGAAGGCCATGTGAAGGACTCTGACGCTCCACAGAATCATCAGCTGTACACCATTACTGCTTAGCTTTTAGTGGGGTGCCAAGCTTTTCCGGGAACAGTGTGTGTGTGTGTGTGTCAATGTGTGTGTTTGTGTGTATGGTGTGTGTATGTGCGTGCGTGCGTGTGTGTGCATGCATGTGTGTGTTTTCTCTCAGAAGTTTCCCAGAAATCACCACCTTCATTCTGTGATTGTTTGCAAAGTTTTGCTAGAAATCCCACACTTTCCACAGAGAAGGAATTCTAAACAGTCCTCTCAGTTTGTCAGCAGTTTGTTACAGTGAAACGTGTGTGCTGCTGGATGGAGTTAGTCTCTAACTGCTGTCTTTTGCCATGAGCTAGACAGACATATTGTATTACTCCAGCAAATATTACCCCATTTCAAATACCTTTAATACAGCTTGGTTCACTTTGTCCCATTTCTGTCATGTCCATTATCAAGAGGAGTTTGATTTATCTAATCAGGTTATTTTCTTCCATTTCTGTCTAATAGTTTTTGTCTTTGTAGTGATGGGTGTGTCAAACAAATCTATAATTTCCCATACAAGGCATTAACCCAGCCATCTTCTGTCTCCCATCCCTTGCCCTCGCCCCTCTCCCTCTCTCCCTCTTACCCCCGTCCTCCTCCCAGCTCTGACCACTTTCGAGGTAGTGATCCAGTATGGCCTGGCCACTCCAGAGGGTCTGGCGGTGGACTGGATAGCAGGGAACATCTACTGGGTGGAGAGTAACCTGGACCAGATAGAGGTGGCCAAGCTGGATGGAACCATGAGGACTACTCTACTGGCTGGAGAGGTGGAGCACCCCCGGGCCATCGCCCTGGACCCCAGAGACGGGTGAGAATAGAACCACCACAGAGACAGATACCATACCACAGATACTATAGAACTGGAAACAGTAGATCATATCAAGCAATGGTACTCGGATACCATATACCTTCTGTATAGAACTGTAAAATAAAAAATTAAAAATGGTCCCCCTTCACATAGTCAGACACTGTACGAATGACTACTGCTGAATATTCATTAATTTGTCTCCCTCTCTCTTTGTTCTCTTTGTCTTCCTCTGTTGTCAGTATTCTGTTCTGGACGGACTGGGATGCCAGTCTGCCCAGGATAGAGGCAGCATCTATGAGTGGTGAGGGCAGGAGGACTATCCACAGAGAGACTGGCAGTGGTGGCTGGCCCAACGGACTGACTGTAGACTACATGGAAAGACGCATTGTATGGATCGACGCCAGGTACTATTGCTCTCCTAACCACACACACACACACACACACACACACACACACACACACACACCCACTCACCCAAATGCTCTCTCCCCAGGTCTGATGCCATCTACTCTGCTCTGTATGATGGCTCTGGTCTGATCGAGGTGCTGAGGGGTCATGAGTACCTGTCTCATCCCTTTGCTGTCACCATGTACGGAGGAGAGGTCTACTGGACTGACTGGAGGACCAACACTCTGGCCAAGGCCAACAAGTGGACCGGCAACAACGTAACTGTGGTCCAACGCACCAACACACAACCTTTTGACCTGCAGGTGTACCATCCCTCCAGACAGCCCCAAGGTAGGTGACACACACATAAATGCATATACGCATGCACGCGGACACACACAAGCCACCCCACCCTTCCCAGCTGCCTCTCACTGCTAACTTGACTGTGACACGCGCTTTGGTGCAGTGTCAAACGAAAGGGCAGGACTGCAGAGTGGTAGTGGTACACTACTGTGTGATGTGTTGTGTTGTGTTGCCTCCATGTTCTACGAGAAGTAGCATGGTTTCTAACACCTTGTAGATCACACACACACACACACTGTGGATCATAACGGCCAACCCACTGCAGTATTTGGCCTTTCAGACTGGTCTTACAGGGCTTAGATGACTTGTTGAACGTATCACGTGGCGTGACAGACAGACTATACGGTGTGACATACACCACGTACAGTTTAAAGTACATCTGGTGGTCAAGGCCTGTCTAACTGGGCTTCCATAGGTTGTGTTGATCTTGAAGACACACATTTTGTGATTTGATTTGTGTACCTAACTCATTCTATGTTGTTGTGACATGCTCTATATAGGATAGTAGCCTGTGGCCTAGATGTCCTGTCATATGGTGTCATATACTATAAGATGTGATGTGTACTCCACGTATATAGTGATCAGTGGCCTACTATGCTGTAGGAGTCCCCAGGCTTTTAATCAGCCAGTCAGGGGTTAATAGACCGTGCCCTGAGCTGATCACACAGTGGTTAACAGATGGAGAGAACTGGGCCCGTAGCCACAAAGCACCTCAGAGTAGGAGTGCTGATCTAGGATCAGTTTGCCCTTTAGATCATAGTGAATAATCCTACTCTGAGGTGCTTTGTGGATACGGGCCCTGATCTGAGGCTAAGAAAGACAGAGCTGAGGCCTCACTGGCCAGTTGATTGACAGCTTCCCCCAGTCCCTCTGACACCGATGGGGAAACAAACCATGTCTGACAATGTCTGACTCCATCCGTATCCGTCCCTCGCTCTGTCCTCTGCTCCCTCGAATACTCAATCCCTAACTGCCGACCGCTCCAGTGCTTAGTGATTTAATAAAATAATACCGATTTATATTTATTTCTCATTAAATTTGTCTTGGTCGAAATTGAATAGAATAGAATCAATGGATCATCGTCACAGTGGACCAGATCTCTTTATTCAAACATGTCTTCTTCCCCTGTCTCTCCCTCAGCTCCTAACCCTTGTGCCACCTCTGATGAGCAGAGCCAGTGTTCTCACCTGTGTCTGATCAGCTACAACCAGACCTTCTCCTGTGCCTGCCCTCACCTCATGAAGCTCCAGGCTGACAAACGCACCTGTAAAGGTAGGAAGCAACACACACACATACTCAGAGGACTGAATGGTGACAAATGGGTCTAAGTGTGTTACATCTGCTGTAATTAAGACACCCAATCAGATGATTGTCTTACTAATGAGAATAGCTCTGTTTTAGTTCAGCCGCTCTTGGATATGTTCAAATACTGTCTTTGTAGTGTCTGGATATGAACCCTTCCCCTGTACACCCTGTCTCTTTCATTCTCTCTCCAGAGTCCCGTCAGTTCCTGCTGTATGCCCGTCAGATAGAGATCAGGGGAGTGGACATAGACAACCCCTACTATAACTACATCATCTCCTTCACGGTGCCAGACATAGACAACGTGACTGTGGTGGACTATGATGCTCTGGAGCACCGTATCTACTGGTCAGATGTCCGCACTCAGACTATCAAGAGAGCCTTCATCAACGGGACTGGAGTGGAGACCGTGGTGTCTGCTGGTAGGATGACCACTCTTTCAAATACCTTTTTGGAGTGCCGGATGTGCGATGTTTGCACCTTTTGAGACTATTAGTTCCAATGGGCAAGCTCAATCAAGCGCAGCTAAAGTCTTTGAAAGAGAGCAAATACTGCTTTGGAATCCACTAGGCTAATTTGTGACCAGAAAATGTGATTATTGAATGTATAGGTAACGGCCAAAATAAAGGAAACACCAACGTAAAGTGTCTTAATAGGGTGTTGGGCCACCATGATCCAGAACAGCTTCAGTGTGCCTTATCATAAATTCTACAAATGTCTGGAACTCTATTGGAGGGATGCGACACCATTCTTACACAAGACATTTCATAATTTGGTTTTTTGTTGGTGGTGGAAAACGCCGTCTTAGGCGCCGCTCCAGAATCTCCCATAAGTGTTCAATTGGGTTGAGATCTGGTGACTGAGACACACACACACACACACACACACACTTTAAACCCCCATGCTCCTTTCAGACCCCTCTTTCAAAGAATGAAATGGTAACCATGGTAGCCAAATTAATGGGCAACTGGGCATTTTTATTCATGGCCCTAAGCATGATGGGATGTTAATTGCTTAATTAACTCAGGAACCACACCTGCGTGGAAGCACCTGCTTTCAATATACTTTGTATCCCTCATTTCCTCAAGTGTTTCCTTTATTTTGGCAGTTACCTGTAGTTAGTGGTTTAGTAAAATATGCCTGTGTGTGCTTGTTTTTTTCAGACCTGCCCAACGCCCATGGTCTGGCTGTAGACTGGGTGTCTAGGAACCTGTTCTGGACCAGCTATGATGCCAATAAGAAACAGATCAATGTGGCCAGACTGGACGGATCCTTTAAGAACGCTGTTATCCAGGGCCTTGATAAACCCCACTGTCTGGTCCTGCACCCTATACTGGGGTGAGTTGGATAAGCATACACACAGGCCCGCACACACACACACACACACATACTGGAGGAGTAGGAATGGAGTTTTAAATAACACGACGACAGCAAAAGAACGTTGATGTTGTCACAGTGATTTCAGTGGAGTGACAGTCAAACCAAGTTTAACGTAGAATAACACGTCATGTGTTTGTCCTTCTCTAGAAAGCTGTACTGGACTGATGGGGACAACATCAGTATGGCCAACATGGATGGCAGCAACCGTACCATGCTCTTCGCCAATCAAAAGGGCCCTGTGGGTGAGTGGGTGTACACTAATACTGTAGTGTACAACAATGCTTAGCCAGTGGAAGAAAGTGAGAACTAGAGTGAAATAACATTTGAGATGGTGAAAGACACACACACACTTTAAACCCCCATGCTCCTTTCAGACCCCTCTTTCAAAGTCAATGAAATGGTAACCATGGTAGCCAAATTAATGGGCAAATGGGCATTTTTATTCATGACCCTAAGCATGATGGGATGTTTATTGCTTAATTAACTCAGGAACCACACCTGCGTGGAAGCACCTGCTTTCAATATACTTTGTACCATCTCAGATTGTTCTGAAATTGGTTCTGTAGACAGTAACATATACTATTAGCATTCCTGAAACTTGAATTAGTTGAAATATAATTCCATCTCACTACTTTATCCATTTTGCTGGTCTCTTGTGTTTATTAAATAGACCACAACATTTCCATCGCAATTTTGGGTAGAAAACCAATAGATTTTGCTCATAATTAAAATAAATTGTGTGGTCACCCTCACAATTCAAGTCCTCCATGAAAGCAATTCAGTTTGTCCTTCTCTTACGCTTAATCTGTGTCCAAGAAACGACCCTGTTGTGTACCCTTCAGAAAAGGTCTGGATGAGTTACTGTTAGACCTTTCCTGATGAACAAACACACCATTAGGCTTCATCAGTTTTAATGGTTTCAATATTATGGTCTTCAATGGTAAAAGTACCTGTTTCTAACTACAGAAAAGATTTCGGAACAATCGGAGATGGTGGGTGTCATGGCTTGCAGAAATGACATGGAATGACTCTTGTGTTGTGCTTATATGTCCCCTTTCTGTCCCTGCCAGGCCTTTCTATAGACTAGGGCACAGAGGGAGAGAGTCTGACCATGTGGTGTTGTCTGTCCCATTTGTCCCCTTCAGACCTGTCTAAAGACTATGACTTAGACTGTGTGAGAGTGAACGAGAGAGTCTGACTGTGATCGTGTTGTGCTAACTATATCTTTTCTGTCCCCTCCAGGCCTGTCTATAGACTACGACAGTGAGCAGCTGTACTGGGTCAGCTCAGGGAACGGCACCATCAGCCGCTGTCAGATGGACGGCTCAGGCCTGGAGGTCCTGGACGGGGTCAAACCAGGCAAACTGACCAAGGCATCTGCTCTGGCCATCATGGGTAAGGCAGAAACAAGCTAACCTTGGCTGAAATGATGTCATTATAATCAGCTTTGCCCTGTGGGTTGGATACTGTGTTAGTGTTATCTGTGAAACCATCGTTTTTTTGTGTAATTCGATTTTTGTCTATTGTGTCTTTGAGAGATGTTGAGTCTGGATTTAAATGCAGTTTTAATCCGAAAAAGTTTTATTGACCATTAACATTATTAGCCTAACTTTAAGCAGTCACCTTTCTTGTCTAAACTTAACCAATCACATTTGTTTCTGCCCTCGAGGCAGATCTGCCCTTAGAAAAATATGGAATAAGGAAAACTCTGCCACATGGTGTGAAACACCATTTAAACCATTGTGTGCTGTGATACTGAATATCTATGCTGTGTGTCTAGGTGACAAGCTGTGGTGGGCAGACCAGGGGACAGACCAGATAGGGACGTGCGATAAAAGTGATGGAGGCAACTGGAAGGTGCTACGTAACAACACCTCTCCTATGATGCACATGAGAATCTACAACGAGAGCCTGCAGACAGGTACAGGTAGGATGTCACACTGAGGATGTCACACTTATGATGTCACACTTTCCAACCTCCCAGGTAAAACTCAGATGAGAGAATGAATGAATGAATGAGAAACAAGATGGTGTTTTTGAGTGAGTTTTTTGTATATTACTGTATTTTCCCTCTGTTGTCCCAGGCATCAACCTGTGCAGTAACAACAACGGAGACTGTTCCCAGCTGTGCCTGCCCACATCCACTACCACCAGAGCCTGTATGTGTACTGCTGGCTACAGCCTCAAGAGTGGACAGCAGTCCTGCGAGGGTAAGAGACCATCACACACACATTTTAAACACTTCATTAAAATCCACAAATCACAGTACAGGGATGTAAACATTTAAAAGGTCACAAGTGCATGGACACTCTTGGATATAGAAGCACCGTATCCTCTATAAAGCCATGCTGTATAGAATATACAGAGACTATACTGGATATGGTAAGAGTGTTAATAGCTTTCTGTACTCTCTCTCCAGGTATGGGCTCCTTCCTGCTCTACTCAGTACATGAGGGCATTAGAGGAATCCCCCTGGATCCGTCTGATCAATCTGATGCCCTGGTGCCCGTGTCTGGCACCTCGCTAGCAGTGGGCATCGACTTCCACGCTGGTGAGTATACTGCAGTGGACCTACCAACAACAATACAAGAGTTTGGTTTGAGGATCAAGTCATTTGAGTGTTAATGTGTAATCACACCAACCATACTGTAAAGAGGTGTACCTAAACTTTGACTACGCTGTACCTGCCTACAGTATTTCAAGTAATTACTATGTAACTTTATTATGTTTAAGCAACCTTTACATTTTTTAAATTGTAGTAATTTAGCAGACGCTGTTATCCAGAGCGACTTACAGGAGCAGTTAGGGTTAAGTGCCTTGCTCAAGGGCACATCGGCAGATGTGTCACCTAGTTGGCTCCGGGATTCGAACCAGCGACATTTCGGTTACTGGCCAAATGCTACCTATTTTAGTAGGACTTTATTTTGTGATGGTAATGATTATTGTATCCGGTTACTAACAGTCATCTCCTCTGTCCTGTAGACAATGACACTATCTACTGGGTGGACATGGGACTGAGCACCATCAGCAGAGCTAAGAGAGACCAGACGTGGAGAGAAGATGTGGTGACCAACGGCATCGGCAGGGTGGAGGGCATCACTGTGGACTGGATAGCAGGTCAGAGAACAACCACATACACACACATGCACGCACACACACACACACACACACACACACACACATGGATACACTCACAAGCACGCACACACACACTGACTCCTCCCATCCCTCCCCTGTCAGGTAACATCTACTGGACAGACCAGGGCTTTGACGTCATCGAGGTGGCCAGACTCAATGGATCCTTCCGCTATGTCGTCATCTCCCAGGGCCTGGACAAGCCCCGCGCCATCACTGTGCACCCAGAGAAAGGGTGAGTGGTTGGGGCTCTGACTGGGGATTGGGTGTCTGTGGGTACTGTAGTGCTCTGTGTGTCATAACACGGTTACCTATTGGCTATTATTAGTCCAGCAACCAGCAATGTTTACACTTTGATTAATAATTACAAGCAATAGCTGGTCATATGATGGTACACTGTAAATACGCTTTCATTGTGGTATTTAATCCATAGAGCAATCTAGAGAGCAAAAATGTTCTTGCCTTCAAACTCATATGAGTATGTGTGTGTCTGTGTGTCCCTGCAGGTATCTGTTCTGGACAGAGTGGGGTCAGGTCCCCCGTATAGAGAGGGCCCGTCTGGACGGTTCTCAGAGATTAGTCCTGGTGAACTCCAGCATCATGTGGCCCAACGGAATCTCTATCGACTACAGGGTGCAGTACACACACACACACGTATCCATCTTTCGGATTCACACACATCCAGCATTTTTCTCCTCTCTCCGCTTTACAACCTTGTTGTTGAGGAAAAAAACGGTTTGAATATTTGTCTGATTGTTTGTGTGTGTAGGAGGGCCTGTTGTACTGGTGTGATGCGCGGACAGATCGCATAGAGCGTATCAACCTGGAGACAGGAGAGAACAGAGAGGTGGTGCTGGTTAACAACAACATGGACATGTTCGCTGTGTCCGTCTTCGAGGGCTACATCTACTGGAGTGATAGGTGAGATCCCTGCTGTCGTATCCCTGTCACCTCCTCTGTCTTTGTTTGACCCTTAATATTCCCTGCTACCCTGCTATAGTATGCTTGATTTACTTGACTAAAGAGCTTGGCTCCTTTAAGGAGCATAGGCCATAGACAAACAGAAAGGACTACAGGATGCAGTATGCAACTCCTAACATCTTATGCCGTCCTGCTATTTACTAACCTGAGATTCCCATTGCGTGATTGTCATTTAATACAATTTGTGCTGTTTTACCTCAAAGCCTGTTTGAAAGTGACTGATAGTGTTTTGTGTGTCGTGTTGGACCAGGACTCATGCCAACGGTTCTATCAAGAGAGGCAACAAAGACAATGCTACAGAATATGTGTATCTGAGGACAGGCATTGGTGTACAGCTGAAGGACATCAAGGTCTTCAACAGGGACAGGCAACAAGGTAAGAACATTTAACCCCTAACAGAAACACACAGAAAACATGTGTGCGGCAGGGTTGGGATCCATTTCATTTTAAATTGGTCCACGCAGGAGTTTAATTGGTATTTCAAAGGAAAAGTAAAAAAAGGGGCTGAAATCCTGTATTGACTGAAATGGAATGGAATTCTCTCTTACCCTGGTGTGCTGTGTTAAGTTGTATGAGACTGATGTGTGTATGAGACTGATGTGTGTATGAGACTGATGTGTCTATGAGACTGATGTGTCTATGAGACTGATGTGTGTATGAGACTGATGTGTCTATGAGACTGATGTGTGTATGAGACTGATGTGTCTATGAGACTGATGTGTGTATGAGACTGATGTGTGTATGAGACTGATGTGTGTATGAGACTGATGTGTCTATGAGACTGATGTGTCTATGAGACTGATGTGTCTATGAGACTGATGTGTGTATGAGACTGATGTGTGTATGAGACTGATGTGTGTATGAGACTGATGTGTGTATGAGACTGATGTGTCTATGAGACTGTGTGTGACCAGTGTGTGTGTCTATGAGACTGTGTGTGACCAGTGTGTGTGACCAGTGTGTGTGACCAGTGTGTGTGACCAGTGTGTCTCTCCCTCAGGCACCAACATCTGTAAAGACAACAACGGCGGCTGCGAACAGCTCTGCCTTTACCGCGGCAACGGGGAGCGAACCTGCGCCTGCGCACACGGCATGCTGGCCGAGGACAGCCGCAGTTGCCGCGACTACGACAGCTACCTGCTCTACTCTGAGCGGACCATTCTGAAGAGCATCCACCTATCAGATGAGACCAACCTGAACGCCCCCATCAAGCCCTTCGAGGACCCAGAACACATGAAAAATGTAATAGCTCTGACCTTCGACTACCGCGGAGGAGGGGGGAGGGGAGCCAACCGGATCTTCTTCAGTGATATACACTTTGGAAACATCCAGCAGATCAATGATGATGGATCGGACCTCAAGATGGTGGTGGAGAGTGAGTATCTAACATTTACCATGTTATGTTATATTGTCGACGAGACAAAACATTCTTGCTGATCCTCTCAACTATTGAGCAGGGCATCACATAGAATTGACAATTTTAGCCCAGTTTTCACACACTCGTACACACACAGTTTTAATCAGTTTGTGCTATGACAAACAGGAAAAAGGAAATGGCCTCAGCTGAGCTAATTGTGTTTATTGAAATGAAATGATGTTGAGGTTGTAAGACAGATCTTATTCAAATCAAACATGTTTCCCTAGTGTCCATAGAAGGTCCACAATGGTCCATAGAGTGGACTATTGAGTGCCTATAGTGGTCCTTAAAGTTTCCATAGAAAGTTCATAGAATGTCCATAGAGCGTCATTAAAGAGTATCCATTAAGTATCCACAGAATGTCCATAGAGTTTTCATAGTAACCCTTAGAATCCGGGTAGGGGTAGTGGTGGCGTATCCAGCTCCACAGGGTTGAAGGGCTGCACCATGTCCCTTCCCCCCACCACCCCCTTACACCCTACTATACACCGCCTGCACCCCTCCCATCTCTCCCGGCCCAAGTCCATCAGATCCCTCCTGAACTTATTGGACATGAACATGTAGAGGACGGGGTTAACCACCGCTGCAGAAGACGCCAGGAGGCGGACAAAGATGGCTATACAGCGGTAGCTGGGGATACTGGAGATCTTTCCCCCTGTGAGGGAGAGAGGGAGCGATAGAAGTTTAATCCAGTTCACAATATTACAACAATTGAAAAGACAATATTCAGATTAAAAAATTAAAAAATTATGTAGGCACCTAAGAGGGAGAACATGAGGCCATAGGAGGGCAACCAGCAGAGGGTGAAGACCAGCACCAGCAGCGCTGACGTGTGGGTCACCTGTGGGTCACAGAAGTAAACTGAACACTAGAATGCATAGAGTTAAAACTAGATGCAACACTAGAATGGATCATGGATATCTCGGCAACATGACTACAGGATGGCGGCCATCTTAGTCAGGTTACCTGGCTCTGGTAGCGCTCCAGCTGGGGGGCATGTCCCAACAGTCTCTTCTGGCGCAGGAAGCAGTAGATCTTGGCGTACATCATCACAATAACCCCCAATGGTATCGCAAAGGCAAACAGGAACAACGCCGTGCTATATACCAGCTGACTGAGGCCGCCCAGGAAGGCGAAGCAGTGGAACACGCTGGACACCGCCACCATGCGGAAAGCAAACTGCGGAGCTGCCAGGGCTGTGGCGGGAACCCAGAGGAGCGCCACGGTCAATTTGAGGCGGCTGTGCATGCGGGAGCGGTAGGACCAGGTGGGGTGGACCACAGTCAGGTAGCGGGTCACGGCGAGCGCAGCCAGCGTGAAGACTGAGGCGGAAGAACAGGCCACGCCCAGGAAGCTGACGGCCTAATAATAATCAATCATCATAATAGAGTTATAAAGCGCATTTCTCATACCCAAGGCACTATACAACATGATAATAAAAATTCTGTTGAAGATCTAAATCTGGAAGGATATTAAAAAATGAACCCTAGTCAAAGAATGAGAAGATCAAGAGATGAAGGACCTTGCAGAGGAAGCTGCCGAAGGGCCAGGAGCCCAGGGCGATGGCGGTGGTGTGGAAGGGCAGGCAGAGCAACAGCAGCAGGTCAGCAGCACTCAGAGCCAGCAGCAGGGTGTCGGTTCCATGAGGAGGCATCCCACCTACACACACAGTGGAAAAAATATTTTCTTTCACGCTTTCATGTGTCGTCCTCCGGGCTTCTTTCTTTGTACTTTTTAACGAGTTTCTAACTGTACAAAATGTTTACCCCAAAAGTCAATCAATCAATCACCTCGCCTCCTGCGGCCAGCCAGGATGGAGATGACCAGGCAGTGGCCCGCCAGGCCTGTCACAAGGATGAGGCCGTCCAGCATGGGCACCAATAACTTATTCACCTCGGTCCCGTCTGTCCCATTCCCCTGGCCCCCACCACTACTACTGTTACACAAAGCTCCCCCATCACTATTGTTCATCAGCAGCATTTCACCACAGTTCTTTGCTGCAAAGCACATTTGAATTCTATTCTATTCTGTCCTCCATAGACACACACGGCGGAGCTGATTTTTCGGACTACTAATTATCACAAATCTTGATAGTAATTATAATGACTGTCTGATAATAGGTGACATAACAGTAACTGTCTCTGACACACTGACACTCCTCCCAACGCCCCCGGACTGTACCCTCTCCTAATGTAAAACCTTATCACTCATAACCACATTGGCACTTCAATAGGATGACTGACAGGTTCACTGACACTTTCACAATGACATGCAGCAGCTAACTGAGCAGTTAAGATCCTTAATGTTTAGAAGCTTGAACAATGCATCTGTGTCTGGGCGGTTCTTCCTTGTCTAGAATGCAGTTAAGATTCTTTATGTTTCCACAGCTTAGACGTTGACAATCTTTATCCGGGCGGTTGCTACTTGACAAGAATGCAGCATCAATTTAGTTTGTTTAGTTTCTACAGTCTCTGGCCAGAACACCCAACAAGACTAGAATCTCATAGAATCAGGGGCGTAGTCCACTCCAGAGTTCCAAAACAAGTTTTAATGATCCAAGTTTACACACAAATACTTATTCTTAGAGACTATGACATTGAGAGAGGAGTCCATCCCTGACGTTGGCTGCAACAGTGTTCCATATCAGTATCCCCCCCCCAAAAAAAAAATGTATCAACAAAGAAAATATCAATCCAGTTCTGGCCCTGAGCTTGTATTGAAAAATGTAAATCCAGTCTCTTCCTTAATGTTGTATTGATTTGTTGAAACCAAGCAACACTATAATACAAAGGAATGGCTGTCGCTGGCTGCCATCTCAGTTGCCATTAAATGCAGTCAATTCTACATGATGTTAAGTGCCTCACAGCGGTGTCTGTAGTGTTGTCGTCCATTATGAGGCTAATTCAGGTATCCTGCCTGCCTGGCCACAGATTCAGATTCCTCAGGCAGCTAGAGAAGAGGCTGAACAACCAAGAACGAGAGAGAAGGAACAAAACAAAAAAAGAGTACAGAAGAAAGACAGGGAAAGAGGGCTTTGTTTGTCTTGAGAACGATACTCCCTGTTCGTCTGTCGGATAGGTAATGTTGTCAGCATTGGAACAGCGCGGTTTTAGTTTACTACTGTTTGAACAGGGGCTGAGATAGGAGAGGGGAGGAGGAGGAGAGTCACAGATGTGTTTCTGGGAAATTACAGTTCAGAACACACTAACACTGGCAGGAACATAACCTTTGAATAGCTTTACTGATTAACCAGTTGTTTGCTAGATTCCTCACCAACATCTCTTTTTTGTCTGCCCTTGTCACTAGGAATTTCAAGGATGTAGAATATCGACTGTGGCTTGGACGCCACCTTAGTAGAGTTCTGGTTGGTTAGCTTTAAATGCTGGCCTGTTCTTATGGTGGACCCTCTCTGCTACAGTATGACTGCTTGTCTTTAGGTGCACTAAGGTTGATTTACAGCCCTCCTCCATCCACATTAAACACCAGGGAGAAAAATAAGTAATTATTGACTTTTGACCATGAGCAAACAGTTACATGGAGTGTCCAGACTTTTATTATTGAGCAATTGCTGTCATAAAAATGGACAGTGGTGTGACGCCAGCAGATGATGAAAAGCCCATAAGGGATGAACCTTGAAAGAGTCTATAGGGGATTATGTTTGGGTGACCTCCCTACTCTGCTGGGTGTCACACAGCTACTTGAGTCGGAAACGGGTTCTGAAATGAAAACTGTAGAGGGAGAAGCTACATTGTGTGCGTGTGCGTGCGTGCGTGGGTGGGCACTACATGCGGCTGAGTCCTTCACCCCAGCTCATTTCCGTAAAGTGACAGAATTTGCTCTAGTGGTGTCATTTTTTCTTTTCTTCCTGGAATAACAAGTCACCATGAATAACAGGGTCCGCTGGGAGAGGAGCGGTGTGCGTGTGTGTGCAGGCAGTCAGCCATGAAATGACAGGATGATACTGAACAGCAGGCATGGCAAGGTCCTTCACTCATAGCACTGTACCATTTATCCTTTCTTTCTTTCTCCTCTCTCTCTCGATCTCTCGCTGTCTTTCTCTATCTCCCCTCTCTCTCTTTCTCCTCACAGCTTTTTACCATTCAACAGCTGATTTGGATGGACATGCCCGTATAAGAACCTTTCCTATTGCCATTTACATTTCTGGAACGTTTACCATGCTTGCAACTTATTCCATCTTTTAATGATGATTCATTGAAGTTGAATTCACCCCTTAAGGACCTTTGTAAAGAGGTTTGCTCCCTTTGCCAGCACTACGTACACAGAGGCGTTCCCTTCTTTTTTTCTGATGTAGTTGTTTGGATTTGTAGTTGCTTCCTTCTAAGCAGGCTATGCTCTTTCATTGGCTCTCTTTGTCTGTTTGCTAGTGACCCACCAAGGTCTGTGACCGTAGTATTGACCGTGTTGTGACCACTACACTAAAGGATGACAGGGCAGTGAAACCTTAATCATGTCTTGTCCTGTTTTCTACTGCACTGTCCCAGTCCCTCAATATGGCCTACACCTTTACTGACTGTCTTTCCCCCTCTGTACTCTCTCTCTCTCTCTACCCCAGATGTAGGCTCAGTGGAGGGCTTGGCGTACCACCGTGGCTGGGACACCCTCTATTGGACTAGCTACACCACCTCCACCATCACCCGACACACGGTCGACCAGAGCCGACCGCAGGCCTACGACCGCAACACTGTGGTCACCATGTCTGGAGACGACCACCCCAGGGCCTTTGTACTGGACGAGTGTCAAGAGTGAGTGGCAGCGATGTTCTTTGTATTTTTTGAATGTAGAATAGAAGTAATGTGAATTACGTTTCAAAGCCCCTGACAATTTGGTCTAGATTCCATATGCTTTTTGATGACTACTAGATTTGATTTGATGGCTGAAATGTCAACCGTAGCTGTTAGGTCACTTTATTAGTCCATTACTGGAGTAATTTATTCATTGACTCTATTATTTTGTCTTTCTGCCAAACTGTCTGTTTATTTGACGTATCTGAGCCATTTTCCAAAGCTATTTTAAACTCTCCCTTTACTTCCTGTTGTCCTTCTCTACTAGTCTGATGTTCTGGACCAACTGGAACGAGCAGTCTCCCAGTATCATGCGTGCCAGTCTGTCTGGTGCCAACGTTCTGGTGATCATCGGTAATGACATCCGCACCCCCAACGGCCTGGCCATAGACCACCGCGCCGAGAAACTCTACTTCTCAGACGCCACACTGGACAAGATAGAGCGCTGCGAGTACGACGGCAGCAACCGCTATGTGAGTCACCTCTGTTACCTATGTCAACGCCGTTATCTGTGACTTCTTGGGACAGAGTTGACGCCAGCCACTATAGACTCCAAGGGTCTGCAGATGGGGTTTTCTCTTATCTAACCATTTTATTTGTTTTGAATCGAAATAAGAGCTGTTATTTTCTATGGTGAGAGTGTTGTGCCTTTTGTTTGTCTTCAAACAACCACTTTTCTTACTAACCATGTGACTTCCCCCTATAGGTGGTTGTGAAGAATGAGCCGGTGCATCCGTTTGGCCTGGCAGTGTATGGAAACTACATCTTCTGGACTGACTGGGTCCGCAGGGCCGTGCTCAGAGCTGACAAGTTTGTGGGTGGAGACATGAGGTTGCTGAGAAATGACATCCCCCAGCAGCCAATGGGAATCATCGCTGTGGCCAACGACACCAACAGCTGTGAGTGATGGAACTCGTTGGAAGGTCAAAAGGGGGCGGGTCATTTATGCTGATGAACTGCCAATTGAGTTCAATGTAGTCTAGATGGTTTCAAATTGGCACACTTAATCATGTCTATGCAAATAGACTTACACAGATATTACACAGGGTTACTGTAAAGCTCTTTGTGACAACTGTTTTTGTGAAAAAGGCTATATAAGTACATTTGATTGATTGATTGATTCTACCAGGTGAGTTCTCTCCCTGTCTGACCAACAACGGGGGCTGTCAGGACCTGTGTCTGCTCACCTCAGATGCGAGGGTCAACTGTAGTTGCCGTGGAGACCGCAGACTCCTGGAGGACAACTCCTGTTCAGGTGAGAAGGGGCGGGGCCTGGGGACAGTTGGAGCAGTGGTGGTTGGCTGAACTATGCTTGGGTGATGAGTAACTGCCTGTAATCTTCCAAAGCCAGTCTCTGGGGAGAAGTGTAGAAATCAGACCTGAAAACTGGTGTTAACCCACTGAGCGAAATGCTAATTTTGATGACGATGATCAGTCCAAGGGCGAGTCAATCAATAGGTTCTCGTTAGTGTCACAGTCTGGTTAGGATACATGGTGCTGACTGTCTCTATCTCTTCCCGTTCCTACTACTGTAGCTCTGAACACGTCGTGTGGCAGTGTGGATGACTTTGAGTGTGGCAACGGGGACTGCATCAACTACAGCCTGACCTGTGATGGCATGGCCCACTGCAAGGACAAGTCAGACGAGAAGCAGTCCTACTGCGGTGAGTCTGTGTGTGTGTGCATGCGTGAGTACTTGAAATCTGTGCTTCTTGAAATACATGCACAGTGTTGCTGTTCACCATCTTTGCACTACAAATGAAAGAATTTGGATGTCAGTTTAATTTCAGGAGAGAGAATAGTATAATAATTGTTTAGTGATATTGTATTAGTCATAGTAAGACAACTAGAGGACAATGTCTAATGATGGACTTCCTCTCTGCAGCGAACCGGCTGTGTAAGAAAGGCTACAGGCGCTGTATCAATGGACGCTGCATCGGTCACATGTTCTGGTGTGACGGGACTGACGACTGTGGAGATCACTCAGACGAGCTGCCCTGCAACAGTAAGTAGTGTGTGTGTGTGTGTGTGTGTGTGTGTGTGTGTGTGTGTGTGTGTGTGTGTGTGTGTGTGCGTGCGTGTTACTATATTCATTCTAATGTGTGTGTGTTCTCCAGTGACCCTGTGCAAAGCTGGAGAGTTCCAGTGTCGAGATGGAAGCTGCATTTCCAACTCCAGCCGATGTGACCAGGTGGTCAACTGTGAGGACGCTAGTGACGAGATGAACTGCTGTAAGTCTACAACCCATCTTTACATGTTGGATATCTGGAAAGAAAGATCATTTGAGCTCTTTCTCTGACCCATCCTGTATCGCTAATCAAGAACTGCTGTTCAGTATGGAATGCGTCTGAAATGGAACACTATTCACTATATACTGTAGCTAGTGCATACATTTTTAACATAGCCCACATATGACTCTGATCAAAGGTAGTGCTATTTAGGGTTCCATTTCCTATACACTCCATGTTGAATGGACAGATACTGCTCCCAAGAGCCCCTCAACTAATCACTAATGATTTTTCATTAATGTATGATGTCTCTCCTCCCCAGTGCCAACTGACTGTTCCCGCTACTTCCGTCTGGGGGTGAAGGGGGCGACCTTTCAGAGCTGTGAGAGGACCACACTGTGCTACCTGCCTTCCTGGCAGTGTGACGGCAACAATGACTGTGGAGACTTCTCAGATGAGAGAAACTGCCCAGGTAACTGAGAGACAGACATATCTTACCTTTCTCCTTTTATGGCCTATTGTGCACTATATCATTCAGACAGGGCTTTAAATGTTATGCGTTTTCTTTCAAACAGTGCCAAAATGGGCGGGGTGGCACTTTTGGGACTACTCTATTGGTTACATTGTGCAGGCAATGAAGCATAGCTATTTGAACCCCCGGTCTGACTCATTGCCGAACTTCTTTAGGATATTCAAAGCGTTACACTGTACTCTCTGTCTCTCTCCACCAGACAAGAAGAAGCTGAAGTGCCCGGTGAACTTCTTTGCGTGCCCCAGTGGTCGCTGTATCCCTATGAGCTGGACCTGTGACAAGGAGAACGACTGTGAGAACGGAGCTGACGAGACCCACTGTGGTCAGTCTACTTGACCAATATAGATACCTTCTGTGCTTCCCCCATTCCCTTAACTGATGTAATACACAACTTTGTATTGTACTGTCGTGCCATCAAGATCAAAACAGTGTGGTTGTCACGTTCGTTGAATGACGGGTCAGACCAAGGCGCAGCGTGATATACGTACATGTTTATTTTAACTTATCAACACAACGACAAAACAACAACCGAAACGTGAAGTCCAAGGTAGAACACACAACATACCTTACAAGATCCCACAACTACACAGTGCCAATAGGCTGCCTAAGTATGATCCCCAATCAGAGACAACGAGCGACAGCTGCCTCTGATTGGGAACCACACCGGCCAACATAGATCTATACATACTAGAATACAACATAGAATATATACAACAAGGAATATACACACCCTGACTCAACATATACGAGTCCCCTGAGTCAGGGCGTGACAGTTGTCTCCCTGCATTTTCAATAGATAAACACAAAAGGCATAGATCAAAGTTTAAAAGTTCATTCAAAGAAGTTGTCCTAATTTCAATATTTTTTGTACATTTGGTGATAAATTTATTCTTACACAAAGTAACCCAGATTAAATTCGATAACATTTTCCCTCTGTCTTTGCAGATAAGTTCTGTATGTCCACCGAGTTTGAGTGTGGGAACCATCGCTGTATCTCCAACCACTGGGTGTGTGACGGCGCTGACGACTGTGGTGACAATAGTGACGAGGACAGCAGATGCAGTGAGTGACTCATCCCACTCCTATGATCTATGCCCAGATCAGACATAGTTTTCTACCATTCCCACTGCTGACATTGACAGCAATTACCAACAGGATTCCCAAATTCTCCCAAACATATTTACACAGGAGGAGCCTGATAAGTTGATTGATTGATTGGTTGGTTGATTGATAGGTTGATTGATCAATTTCATTTTATTAATGTCAACCGCTAGTCTAAAGTTATCTAACCTGTTCATATCTCCTACGTTGCCATAGAAACCAAGACGTGCAGCCCAGAGGCATTCCAGTGTCCCGGCACTCATGTGTGTGTCCCTCAGCGCTGGAAGTGTGACGGGGATAAGGACTGTCTGGACGGGGCTGACGAGAGCGTCAAGGCTGGCTGCTGTGAGTAGTAGTCTTCTTCAGTTTGCTCCACTGTTTAGGCACCTTGGTTTGAAAGTGAGGTAGCAACAGCATTTATTTTCCTCTGTTGTGAGTAGGAGGACAACCACAACACGTCCCCAAATGTCCTAATAATCACCACAGTTTATCTGAATTGGGCTTTGATAGTATAGTACTCTGCCCCTATGGCTGGTACCCATCAAAGATGGCTGCTGTGAGTTGGAGGACACCTCTCAACACCTCCACTCACTCCATAATAATCACCACACCTGAATTGGGCTTTGATAGTAGAACTAAGTAGAAAGTAGAATGTTCCCCATTTAGCTGTGGTATTAATAGATGAATGGGAAGGCATCAGACTTCCATTCAGTCTATTTAGGATTCATCTCAGTGATATGATCAGCAGAAACTTAAAAGGCAGGATCTGAAGACTCTTGTTAGAGACTGCTGAGGGTATGTGTCATTCATGTGTCATTCATTTTTGCAACACCCTCTGTTTGCTAACCCATTCTCACTTTCTCTCTCTCTCTCTCTCTTTCAGTGTACAACAACACCTGTGAAGAGAATGAGTTCATGTGTCAGAACAGACAGTGTATCCCCAAGCACTTTGTGTGTGACCACGACATCGACTGCTCCGACGGATCCGATGAGTCCCCACAGTGTGGTGAGTGTGTGACGCTGCGTGAGCACCGAGGAGGAGACTGGGATGAAGGGATGCTGGGGGATGTTATGTGTTTCTTGTGTTCATTCCTTCTTCCCTTAACCACTGATCTGGTAGTACAGAATAAGTGGAAGCCATATGTTGAAAACCTGTCATTCCTCTCAGTTATTGGTAATAATGAAGGAATAGGGGTGTAGAAAGGAGACCATTTTACAGTTATTGAGACTCAGCCGATGTCTCAGTGCTGACATGCTTACCTCTCTACCCATGTAGAGTACCCGACGTGTGGGCCGGAGGAGTTCCGCTGTAACAACGGCCGCTGCCTCAACCGGAAGAGCTGGGAGTGTGATGGAGATTTTGACTGTCAGGACCGCTCTGATGAAGCCCCCAAGAACCCCCAGTGCACAGACTCAGGTCTAACTGACAGTGTTCTGTATCTATACTATAGAAATATACAGTATGACACTGCATTTGTGTGTAATTTTGAGGTTGCATTGTTAACTAATTCAATTGCATATGGCTTCTGCTGAAAAGGCCATAGCATCCCTCACAGTAGGTTTTGTTTTGGTAAAAAATGTAAAAAGCCACTGTCGACTCAGACATATTAAAGGGGCAATATGTAACTTTTTGGGCGACCTGACCAAATGCATATAGAAAAGTGAGTTATAGATCTATCTAAGAAGTGGTAGATCTGTTCTATGTGCTCCATTTCTATGCTTCCCGTTCTTAAGTTTTGTTTTTGCGTCTTTCGGTTTTGTACACCAGCTTCAAACAGTTGAAAATACAATATTTTTGGTTATGGAAAATATATTTCACAGTTGTTTAGATGGTACAATGATTCTTTACACTATACTAGCTTATTTTGTCACATAAAATGAAATTAGGCAAACTATTAGGGTTTTAGCAACCAGGAAATGGAGGAGCGATTTCTGCATAGTGCAACTTTAATGTTCTCTGTGGCCATAGCAGTAAAGCATCCTTACTTGTTGGAGCTATTAGCCCTTCATTCTGCATAACCTAAACTGCGTTATTTTGACCTACAGAGAGGAAGTGTAACGACTCTGCCTACATGTGTCGTAATGGGAAGTGTCTTAACGAGACGTTGCTGTGTGACCGTAACGACGACTGTGGTGACGGCTCTGACGAACTCAACTGCTTCATCAACGAGTGTCTCAACAGCAAGCAGAGTGGCTGCTCCCAGCTCTGTGAGGACCTCAAGATAGGCTTCAAGGTAAGGGCTGTGTTTGTGTGTGTGCGTGTTTGTGTGTGCGTGTGTCTGCATGTAGCTTGTGTGCATGTTTGCAATATTTCTACCAGTGTAATACAACCTGGCAATTCTGCGACATTATCAGATCTGTCCACCTCAGTCTCATCTCCCTCCTATTGGTGAACCATGTGAGTCTGCTGGTATAGCACCGACCTAGCGTAGCTATAAAGGTGTTCTACTGTATTTGACATGCTGTTTGTGTGTCCCCTGGGCCCTACAGTGCAGGTGTCACCCTGGTTTCCAGCTGAAGCGGGATGGGAAGACGTGTGTGGATATAGATGAATGTACCACATCCTACCCTTGCACCCAGCGCTGTATCAACACACACGGATCCTTCCACTGTCTCTGTGTGGAGGGCTTCCAGCTACGACCGGACAATCCTACTATCTGCAAGTCCACGTCTGGTAAGACCAACAGCGGGGACTACTTGGATTTTTCCGTTGTAAAATGTTTTCAAATGTATTCCATTGCGGGCCCCAAGGAGCATGACCCATCTCTTAGTGTTGGGAGCATGTGCCTCTCTTTATGACAACTTCAACCATGTACAGAGCCCTTTTCTGGTCCCCCTAACTCTTATCCTCTATCGGTCTGTCTCCCTACAGATGAGGAGCCCTTCCTGATCTTTGCCAACCGATACTACCTGAGGAAGCTGGACCTGGATGGCACCAACTACACTCTGATAAAACAGGTGAGACAGCAAGCACTGTGTGGGATCAGTGTGCTATTTAACCAGGTGTCAGTTTATATGAGTATTTATTATCAGTGATAGTGATATCTAAACAGATGTAGGCTATATCCTGTATGTATGTGTGTGTCATGTTTGTGGGCATGTCTGTGCGTGCATTCGAGTGTGTATGCTTGGAGGAGTGGAGCTTTTTGTTGCCATGATTATAAACATGATTTGTGTGTATGTGTAATATCATTTGTGGATCCAGATAATATGTTTAAAATGTATGTGTGGGTACCAGGGCCTGAACAACGCAGTGGCTCTGGACTTCCACTATGCAGAGCAGATGATCTACTGGACAGACGTGACCACTCAGGGCTCCATGATACGACGTATGAACATCAACGGCAGCAACATTGAGGTCAGTATGGCAGTTGTCCGGTCTGTGACTCTCATTGAGTCTGTGGACAGCTGGCTAGTCCTTGGCTCTGATTGGACCATTGAGCTGTTAGTGACTCTGATTGGTCTGTTGGCCTGTCTGTGACTCTCTGATTAGACAACTGACCTGTTAATGGCTTTCAGATTGGATATTTCTCAAGTCTGTTATTCTCATTGGACAGTAGGCTAGTTTAATTCTCTCTTATTGAACAGTTGGCCTTTCTGCGGCTCTGATTGGACAGTTGGCCCGTATATGACTCTGGTTGGTTAGTTGGCCAGTATCTGACTCTCTGATTGGCTCTTGTCCAGGTGCTGCACCGGACCTCCCTCAGTAACCCAGACGGATTGGCTGTAGACTGGGTGGGAGGAAACCTGTACTGGTGTGATAAGGGGCGGGACACCATCGAGGTGTCCAAGCTAGGCGGAGCCTTCCGGTCGGTCCTGGTGAACACCGGCCTGAAGGAACCACGCGCTGTGGCTTTGGACGTACGCAACGGGTAAGAGGGACAGCCAAGAGTATGATACATACAGAACATGAGGTTAAACTATAAACTCCTGTATGGTCTGAGACTCTGTACGAATGAATTGTGAAATATAATGGAATGTTAAGGACAGGAGTTCTTCCTGACCACATCCACATTTAGGCTACAACTAGTACCTAGAGTTTTTCCTGGTCAGGCCATGTCCTATCCGGCTCCAAGGACCATGTCTACAAGATGGTGCTCTTTTTCTCGAATAATGATTCTGATGGTGTAATAATATGATGCTGTACCCTGTCTTGTTCCTCAGGTACCTGTACTGGTCAGACTGGGGTGACAACCCCCACATAGGGCGGATCGGGATGGACAGCTCCAACAGAAGTGTGATTGTAGAAGATAAGATCACCTGGCCTAATGGTCTTACATTAGACTTCATCAACGACCGCATCTACTGGGCCGACGCCAGAGAGGACTACATCGAGTTCGCCAGCTTGGATGGGACCAACAGACACACAGGTAATGCATATTGACATACAGTAGCCTACACACACACAGATGTGCAGATGCTCACGCATGCATGCATGCAAACACACACACACACATATACAATTGTATGAGAACCACGGTCCAGCGCACAGGTCACAGTGGTGCCGGTTAGAGCCGGGAGAGGGAGTTGGAGGGAGGGAGTTGGAGGGAGGGAGGGAGTTTTTCCCATGCCAATAAAGCCCATTCAATTGAGAGAGAAGACTATTGTTCTGTCAGACTACTGAGGAGGCTGTTATATGCATGATGTCTGAATACCCCAAGCCTTGTTACCAGACTAAGGACAATACTTTATATTGTCAGCCAACCATGCAGAAGAATGGAGGGATGCAGAGGAGTTCCTGATTTGAATTCCTCACATTTTGACACTAGAGCATGTTGCACATAAAGCATGTTTTGAGAGAATTCTCTCCCCGCCCATATCTTGGTCATCATGGAGGTTTCATAGTAGAGTTGGGATATATGTAGGTTACAGTGAGGGAAAAAAGTATTTGATCCCCTGCTGATTTTGTACGTTTGCCCACTGACAAAGAAATGATCAGTCTATCATTTTAATGGTAGGTTTATTTGAACAGTGAGAGACAGAATAACAACAACAAAATCCAGAAAAATGCATTAAAAAAATGTTATAAATTGATTTGCATCTTAATGAGGGAAATAAGTATTTGACCCCCTCTCAATCAGAAAGATTTCTGGCTCCCAGGTGTCTTTTATACAGGGAGTGCTCCTAATCTCAGTTTGTTACCTGTATAAAAGACACCTGTCCACAGAAGCAATCAATGAATCAGATTCCAAACTCTCCACCATGGCCAAGACCAAAGAGCTCTCCAAGGATGTCAGGGACAAGATTGTAGACCTACACAAGGCTGGAATGGGCTACAAGACCATCGGCAAGCAGCTTGGTGAGAAGGTGACAACATTTGGTGCGATTATTCGCAAATGGAAGAAACACAAAAGAACTGACAATCTCCCTCGGCCTGGGGCTCCATGCAAGATCTCACCTTGTGGAGTTGCAATGATCATGAGAACGGTGAGGAATCAGCCCAGAACTACAAAGGAGGATCTTGTCAATGATCTCAAGGCAGCTGGGACCATAGTCACCAAGAAAACAATTGGTAACACACTACGCCGTGAAGGACTGAAATCCTGCAGCGCCCGCAAGGTCCCCCTGCTCAAGAAAGCACATATACAGGCCCGTCTGAAGTTTGCCAATGAACATCTGAATGATTCAGAGGAGAACTGGGTGAAAGTGTTGTGGTCAGATGAGACCAAAATCGAGCTCTTTGGCATCAACTCAACTCGTCGTGTTTGGAGGAGGAGGAATGCTGCCTATGACCCCAAGAACACCATCCCCACCGTCAAACATGGAGGTGGAAACATTATGCTTTGGTGGTGTTTTTCTGCTAAGGGGACAGGACAACTTCACCACATCAAAGGGACGATTCCATAGAAAATTCAATTTTCTAATTCCATAGAAAATCTGTGGAGGGAGCTGAAGGTTCGAGTTGCCAAACGTCAGGCTCGAAACCTTAATGACTTGGAGAAGATCTGCAAAGAGGAGTGGGACAAAATCCCTCCTGAGATGTGTGCAAACCTGGTGGCCAACTACAAGAAACGTCTGACCTCTGTGATTGCCAACAAGGGTTTTGCCACCAAGTACTAAGTCATGTTTTTCAGAGGGGTCAAATATTTATTTCCCTCATTAAAATGCAAATCAATTTATAACATTTTTGACATGTGTTTTTCTGGATTTTGTTGTTGTTATTCTGTCTCTCACTGTTCAAATAAACCTACCATTCAAATTATAGACTGATCATGTCTTTGTCAGTGGGCAAACGTACAAAATCAGCAGGGGATCAAATACTTTATTCCCTCACTGTATATACAGTGGGGGAAAAAAGTATTTAGTCAGCCACCAATTGTGCAAGTTCTCCCACTTAAAAAGATGAGAGAGGCCTGTAATTTTCATCATAGGTACACGTCAACTATGACAGACAAATTGAGGGGGAAAAAATCCAGAAAATCACATTGTAGGATTTTTAATGAATTTATTTGCAAATTATAGTGGAAAATAAGTATTTGGTCACCTACAAACAAGCAAGATTTCAGGCTTTCACAGACCTGTAACTTCTTCTTTAAGAGGCTCCTCTGTCCTCCACTCGTTACCTGTATTAATGGCACCTGTTTGAACTTGTTATCAGTATAAAAGACACCTGTCCACAACCTCAAACAGTCACACTCCAAACTCCACTATGGCCAAGACCAAAGAGCTGTCAAAGGACACCAGAAACAAAATTGTAGACCTGCACCAGGCTGGGAAGACTGAATCTGCAATAGGTAAGCAGCTTGGTTTGAAGAAATCAACTGTGGGAGCAATTATTAGGAAATGGAAGACATACAAGACCACTGATAATCTCCCTCGATCTGGGGCTCCACTCAAGATCTCACCTGCAGTGCCAGACATGTCCCCCTGCTTAAGCCAGTACATGTCCAGGCCCGTCTGAAGTTTGCTAGAGTGCATTTGGATTATCCAGAAGAGGATTGGGAGAATGTCATATGGTCAGATGAAACCAAAATATAACTTTTTGGTAAAAACTCAACTCGTCGTGTTTGGAGGACAAAGAATGCTGAGTTGCATCCAAAGAACACCATACCTACTGTGAAGCATGGGGGTGGAAACATCATGCTTTGGGGCTGTTTTTCTGCAAAGGGACCAGGACGACTGATCCGTGTAAAGGAAAGAATGAATGGGGCCATGTATCGTGAGATTTTGAGTGAAAACCTCCTTCCATCAGCAAGGGCATTGAAGATGAAACGTGGCTGGGTCTTTCAGCATGACAATGATCCCAAACACACCGCCCGGGCAACGAAGGAGTGGCTTCGTAAGAAGCATTTCAAGGTCCTGGAGTGGCCTAGCCAGTCTCCAGATCTCAACCCCATAGAAAATCTTTGGAGGGGAGTTGAAAGTCTGTGTTGCCCAGCGACAGCTCCAAAACATCACTGCTCTAGAGGAGATCTGCATGGAGGAATGGGCCAAAATACCAGCAACAGTGTGTGAAAACCTTGTGAAGACTTACAGAAAACGTTTGACCTGTGTCATTGCCAACAAAGGGTATATAACAAAGTATTGAGAAACTTTTGTTATTGACCAAATACTTATTTTCCACCATAATTTGCAAATAAATTCATTAAAAATCCTACAATGTGATTTTCTGGATTTTTTTTCTCATTTTGTCTGTCATAGTTGACGTGTACCTATGATGAAAATTACAGGCCTCTCTCATCTTTTTAAGTGGGAGAACTTGCACTATTGGTGGCTGACTAAATACTTTTTTTCCCCACTGTATGTGTTCTTGGGGCCTTATCCTGACCAGACTGACCATGGTTCCTTGTGCCTGACGGAAATAGATTGGTTCTGTAGTGTACAGTGGAGCCATGTTGGTGCTCTGGTACAGTGGTGCTAGCCCACCTGTGGGTCATTAACCTAGGCGCGCACACACACACACACTTTCTAATGGGGACAGTGTGTTTGCTGATGGAGACACAGGCTGTTTGAGTTCAGATAAGGGAGGGAGCTGGTCAAAGGCCACTCTGTAGATCCACCAACATCTCCTCTCGGGCTCCAATATCATAGAAGAAACTCCCACTGGACTTGTCCAGGTGGCAGGAGACTCATATAAAGTTTCAACCACAACACTGATTTAGAATATCAATTAACCAATTATGAGATGCCACCATCCTAAATCTAATGTGTGCTGTTTCAATCCAGGCGTGTGTGTGTGTGTGTCTGTCTATGTGTGTATTGTAGATGTAGCCTACTGTGCTTTTACAGCAGAGGACAGTCAGGTAGCTAATGGTGTGTTTCCATAACAACATGTCCCAGACACGTGGAGCAAACAGAATGAGTGTATTGTTGAGGAACATTCTTAAATGCATACAGTCATGACCGTAACCGTGATAAGTATGCAAGCCACAATGAAGCGTGGCTCCTGTTGCATAACCCATAGACAGTAGTGAGGCGCTATCATGAATGGCTGATGCTCCATCACCAGTTTTCCCTGTGTTAGTCGTTGGGCATTGTGTGACTATACATTTGACTGACAACATTGTGATGTAATTTAAGTCCCCCAGTGTTTTGACCTGACTAGGAAAAACTCTTGGACCCAGGTTTTTGCCAATAGCGGTTTTCCTGGTCAGGTCATGTGGTGGTGGCCAGGTAAAATGCAGGGCCCTTTGTGTAATATGATACTAATAACGTCACTACTCAATGACTGTGTGTGTTTGTGTCCACAGTGCTTACCCAGGACATCCCCCACATTTTTGCCATGACTCTGTTTGAGGAGTACATCTACTGGACCGACTGGGAGACCAAGTCCATCAACAGGTGTCACAAGACCCTGGGCATCAACAAGACCACCCTGATCACTACCCTCCACCGGCCCATGGACATCCACATCTACCACCCTTACCGCCAGCCAGAGGGTAAGAGATAAACATGCACAACACACATGGACACACACACAGTAGTTCCAGTTAAAAGACTTCCCTTCATCCCATATGCTTCCAGTGTTTAACCACCCGTGCCAGACAGACAACGGCGGATGTAGTAACCTGTGTCTGCTGAGCCCTGGAGGGGGCTACAAGTGTGCCTGTCCCACCAACTTCTACCTGGCCAATGATGGACGCACCTGCATGTCCAACTGCACTGCCAGCCAGGTGAGGGACTGTGTAATGATATGGCCATTGGGTGGACAGACAGCTAGGGGGCAGCAGAGCCTCTTGTGGAATGGGAGAATATTACATTGCTGTTATTATGCTTTGTGAGTTAATTAAGCATCACTATCTACACAGTAGAGTGTGTCATCAGCTTGAGTTCAGCCTCTTAATTGGGCTTTGATAGTAGAACAAAGTAGGAAGTAGAACATTCCCCATTTAGCTGTGGTATTAATAGATGAATGGGAAGGCATCAGACTTCCATTCAGTCTATTTAGGATTCATCTCAGTGATATGATCAGCAGAAACTTAAAAGGCAGGATCTGAAGACTGTTGTTAGAGACTGCTGAGGGTATGTGTCATTCATGTGTCATTCATTTTTGCAACATCCTCTGTTTGCTAACCCATTCTCACTTTCTCTCTCTCTCTCTCTCTCTCTCTCTCTCTCTCTCTCTCTCTCTCTCCTCCCCTCTGTGCCATTCATGTGTCATTAATTTTTGCAACACCCTATGTTTGCTAACCCATTTTCTCTCTCTCTCTCCTCTCTCCTCCACGTCCAGTTTGTGTGTAAGAACGACAAGTGCATCCCCTTCTGGTGGAAGTGTGACACGGAGGATGACTGTGGGGATCGCTCGGACGAGCCTACAGAATGCCGTGAGTGTGCCACTTTTTCATCCAAAGCAACTTAGTAAAGTGTTTGCATACATTTCTAGTGTGTGTGTATGTGGTCCCTGTGGGAATTGAACCCACAACCTTGGCAAAGCCAGCGCTACATAAAATGGGTGAATGAGGAGTATGTGGATGTATAGCAAAGGGTCATTGATGCTTCTACAGGGCTCTGAGGATGAGAGGTAGGGGGTAGTTTCAGACTTTAAAACAACCTCAATCTGACTGTGTCTCTGTCTGTGTCATCCATTTTCCCTTATAGCTGAGTTCAAGTGCAGGCCAGGCCAGTTCCAATGTGGGACAGGCATCTGTACCAACCCAGCCTACATCTGTGACGGCGACAACGACTGCCAGGACAATTCGGACGAGGCCAACTGCGGTACAGCCTCTTTCATGCTTTGTCTGTCTCCCTCTTTTCTCACTCACTCACTCCCTCAATCTTTCATTCTCGCCCACTCTCTCTTGCCCTCTCCCACACTTTCTTTTTAGCCCCATCTCTTTCTCTTCTCTTCTCTTCTCTGACATGTCTTCCTCCGTGTGTGATTGTTCTACAGATATCCACGTCTGTCTGCCCAGTCAGTTCAAGTGCTCCCACCCCAGCCGTTGTATCCCGGGAATATTCCGCTGTAACGGACAGGACAACTGTGGAGAGGGAGAGGATGAGACGGACTGCCGTGAGTCCACACTTCCCATCTCCCCATCTACATATATGTGTTTACATGCATGTTGTATCAGTCTAGTACTTTGTACTTTATTGTGGTATTACTGCTGGCCATGCTGCTGTCTTGTGCCAGGTCTTTCTTGTAAAATAGGTTGCATTTCAGTGAGACTAACCTGGATAGATGTTCAATAATAAGGAAAGTGTTGATGTTGTGAGTTGCTTCCAGTCAGTAACAGTTGTCTGTCTGCTCCCTCTCCCTCTAGCCGAGGTCACGTGTGCGCCCACCCAGTTCCAGTGTGCCATCACCAAGCGCTGTATCCCTCGCGTCTGGGTGTGTGACCGTGACAATGACTGTGTGGATGGATCGGACGAACCAGCCAACTGCAGTAAGACCCCACCCCTCTGTTTCAGAAGACTCTTCTAGACTAATGACATACACACAAGTCAAGTTCAGCATCCATGTTGAAGTAGAATACAAGTTTATACTTACGGGTTCTGGCTAACATACCGAACTAGTCATTTACAAATGCACTAGATCTTACAGACCTCGTAACATCCTCCCCCATCACCTTTTACTTTACTCAGTCTATCTGGCCTGTTACAAGCCTCAATCTCTCCCCCTCTTCCCCTCCCCCCTCTTCCCCTCCCCCCTCCTCTCCTCCCCCCTCCAGCCCAGATGACGTGTGGCGTGGATGAGTTCCGCTGTAAGGACTCTGGACGCTGCATCCCGGCCCGGTGGAAGTGTGACGGAGAAAATGATTGTGGAGACTCATCTGACGAACCCAAAGAGGAGTGTGGTGGGTGTTCTGTTCTGTCGCCTAGGGAACAGAGAGACAGCTCAACCAGCAGCTTCAGAACTCCAGTTCTTATTACAATGGAGTTTGTTTAGGATCTCGGACTACATCCATGGCACTGTATGATTGGTCCTCAAAATGGATTGGTCGTCAACATTGGCAATGACCTCTAGTGTAGAAGGTTCAATTATGAAGCAGATACCCAGGATGTAGAGTTATGTTTCGTGGCAGATCTTTCTGTTTTGGTAGTGTTCTGCTGTGTGAAGGTTCATTTTACGACGTTGACCTCCTGGACTGCATGTACTCTATATAATTGTGTTACGGAGTTGACGGTGTATGTCTCTGTGTAGATGAGAGGACGTGTGAGCCGTACCAGTTCAGGTGTAAGAACAACCGCTGTGTCCCGGGCCGTTGGCAGTGTGACTACGACAACGACTGTGGGGACAACTCGGACGAGGACAAGTGTGGTAGGTGTCTCACTGTCATCCCTGTTAGTGCACTCTATCCTCATTCGATCATGTCACCAGTACAGTATCACTGCATTGTTCCATTGCGTTTATATAATGCTCATGGTTTGTGCTCCTCTAGGGATTAGACATTGGGCTTTGGTGGCTTGCTCCATATGACTGCCGAAATACAGTTTCAATTGTTTGATTCTTGCATTTGCCTTTGTCTGTGTCTTCTTGTGGTATGTTTTGTAGCTAAAACATAGTCTTACCTGAAAAGTTGCCATTCATTCAGTAGAAATTCATTCAGTTTGGCCTTTACTCTTTTAATATCATCTCTTATGCATCTCACCTCATGTAATTTCTATGTTTCATTTCACACTGACTGACCTGTTGGCATGGGCCAGAGGTAGGTCTCCACTTTTAACCATCCCCATCTCCTGGAGCCCTAATGTGACTACTCCTCCTCTCCCATTGCATCCCATTCAATCCCATCGCAGTCATTTGTATGTCTGATGCTGCCCATTTTGAACTCCAATCCCCCCTGATATCTCCTCAAACAGTGAGAGGTCAAGAGCAGTGCTCCAAAGGAGTGCTTCTACTGTTATGTGAAGTATTGTCATTTCCTACATGACCACCTGAGGCCATTGTACTCAACCAAGCTTTTGCCTTATTTTCTAAGACGCTCAAGTCAGTTAAAGCAGAGGGAAAGCACACCACTTATGTTACCAGTTTCAGTGAAGATGCAATGTATTGAATCTCTGGAGCTCTCCTTTGACCACCATTGTTTGCCCTCCATCTGAGTGCCCATGCTTGTGGTGTGGTGTGGTGTGTTGTGAGGTGTTGTGCATGCTCTCCCCTGTGAGTTTGGACTTGTACTAAAAACGGCAAATATTTGGAAGCCATTTCCAGCAAAGCTATACAGTACTTATGCGAGACCTGTGTTGCTGTGTGTCTTTACAGTGCCACGGCAGTGCTCAGAGAGTGAGTTTGCATGTACTAACGGACGCTGTATCGCCGGGAGGTGGAAGTGTGATGGAGACCATGACTGTGCTGACGGATCTGATGAGGTAACACACCTGACTCAATCATAGCAACAGAGCTGGGTCAGATACTTGTGTAATAGATAACACTACTGACTCGTACTGTACTAACAACCCTCTGTGTTATCGGTTCACCTTAAAGCTTAGACATCTGCCTTTTTACTTGAGGAGGACATATAAAATAACCTTGCTATTTGGATATCCTGTCTTCGGACATCCACTGTAATGGTTGTGCTTTGATGATGTTGATGATCTGTGAGGGTTTCATACATTGTTTGAGAGTGAGGGACTTATTGTGTGTGTGTGTTCCTCAGGACGGCTGTGAGCTGAAGTGTGACAGTGACCAGTTCCAGTGTAAGAACGGCCACTGCATCCCCAACCGCTGGCGCTGTGACGCAGACGCTGACTGTTTGGACGGCAGTGATGAGGAGAAGTGTCACATTGCCCGTGAGTGTGTCCCTCATGGTGCTGTTTGAGATGGCCACAGTGCTAAAAGAGAGCGGTCATATTGACGTTTTAACTTTTTCCTAATTGAGAGGGATTCTGGAGCCTGTGGTAGGATTTATAGGAACCGGGTCAGTAATAGACAACCTACACTTGTTCTTCTTCCGTTCTCCATGTCTCAGCTAAACACTGCCCCCTGGATGACTTCCAGTGTAACAACACACTGTGTAAGCCCCTGGCCTGGAAGTGTGACGGAGAGGACGACTGTGGAGACAACTCTGACGAGAATCCTGACGAGTGCAGTGAGTAGTGACATCACATCCTGTGACATCATATCCTGTCTACTAGTACCCTTTTCAAACTACAGAGCTGAGCTGAGTTGTACTGTGTTGGCCTGGTTACTCATCCACCAGTGGCTGAAATCGGGATGGAAAGGACCGTGTGAAAAGAAAACATCAGAGCCAGTACAGTTCAGTTCTGGTTGTCGCGATAGTGTGAAAAGGGTATGTACCCTAAAGCCTGTTCAAACTCCTTGTCTCCTAACCCCTCTTTCTCCTCCCCTCAGGGATGTTTCAGTGCCCCCCCACCAGGAGTTTCCGCTGCCAGAACGACCGTGTGTGTCTGCAGGTGTCCAAACAGTGTGACGGAGTTGATAACTGTGGGGACAACTCTGATGAGCTCAATTGCCGTGAGTTTACTGTGCTGCTGGCCTTTTGCACATAGACCAACACAAGGCTATCTGGTGCCCTCCTTGATGATCTGTTCTTCCCTGTGGAGAGGTTGGATCTGTCCACCCTAGCATACCACTTATGCTACATATAACAGAATGCATATCCAATACATTACTTAATTGTTTCATATTAAGTGGTATGCTAGTATGGACATTGGATCAGAGTCATTATGTTCATTTCATTAAATTGATGTATTTATCTGCTCTGGCAAATCTGATGGTTGCTCTGTTGTGTTTTCTCAGAGCCCCCTCCAGCCGAGCCTACCTGTGAGAAGGATGAGTTCCTGTGTGCCAATGGGAGGTGCATTAGCTCCAACCTGCGCTGTAACTTCTTCAACGACTGTGAGGACTACGGTTCAGATGAGATCCACTGCAAGACAGGTGCTCCAAGTCCACGTCTACTCATGTACACAGTTCTCATGGCATGTTAGAAAATACAGTGTTTGTTTAGCACCATGTTCAGTTAACCTTCCAATGGCTCAACACGTTTGCGGATCCTAAATGTTATTTTCCCTGCCTGTGGTGTGAATGTCTCTCTGACCCTGCAGACACCAAGCTGAATGACTGCAGGAGTAACAGGACTCTGTGTGGGGATGGGGACGAGGCACACTGCGTCACCAACGGGACAGACTCCTTCTGTTCCTGCAAACCTGGCTTCAAGAAGACTGGCCATAACACCTGTGAAGGTACACTATACCCACCTGAATGTCCTCAACACGGTCAAGCTGATTTCACCATTTACACACAAGTTACATACAGTATATCACTCTCAATCCCACATCCCAAATTGCCATTACAAGGTTACAAGCCCACATTTAATGTACACTCGCTCACTGGGAGCTCGATCAACATATTTTGTTTTGTTGTTCAAATGCTCTTTGAGGTAGCTTTATTAACTCTCCTCCACTCCCTGTCCCCTCTCAGATAAGAATGAGTGTAAGCAGTTTGGAGTATGCTCCCACATGTGCAACAACACCAAGGGATCCTACAAGTGCAGCTGCCACAAATACTTCACCAGGATCAACGACACCTGCAAGGCTGACAGTAAGTAGCATAGTTTTCTTCTAGTAGTGCAGTTGTATCTTCAAACCCCTAGATAGTTGAAATAGTGTATTCTTTCATTGACATTTTCATGGATTCTGTGTGTCGAAGTTCTCTTTTCATTTCCTGACTCCCTACCTCTCTCACTCCTCCTACCTCCCACCCCCCTCCGTCCCACCCTGTCCCTAACGTTCTCACTCATCTCCCCCCTCCCTCCCTCCTCTCTCTCTCCAGACCTGGAGAGTAGCAGACAGGTGCTCTACATCGCAGACGACAACGAGATCCGCAGCCTGGACCCTGGCATGCCCAACTGGCGCTACGAACAGACCTTCCAGGGCGATGCCAACGTGCGCATCGACGCCATGGACTTGCACATCAAGACCAACCGTATCTTCTGGACCAACTGGCACACGGGCAGGATCTCCTCCTACGAGCTTCCTTCATCATCATCCACTTCCTCGTCTGGTCCATCGTCGAATACACACCGCAGCCGTCGCCAGAGTGAGGGTAGTGTTACAACCCTGGAGGTGAGGCCTGACGCAAGCAGGAATGAATGCACACATACTCACATAGACACACCCGAAAATGCACAAACACACACACCGCACTCACACTAAAACATGGGCACTGTCATGACTTCCTATGTGTGATACAATATTAGTGGAATGCAGTCTAGTGCAAAATAAGTCTCATAGCTCAGAAAGGGCTGTTGTTTTCTGTTCACAACTTAATGAGATGTACAGTAACTAAACAACCATATCTTATCTCTCCCCCCTGACTAGATTGTAGGGCATCTGGAAATGCCTCGGGGTATAGCGGTCGACTGGGTGGCTGGTAACCTGTACTGGACTGACTCTGGCAGAGATGTGATCGAGGTGGCCCAGATATCAGGCCAACACCGCAAGACCCTGATCTCAGGCATGATAGATGAGCCTTACGCCATCGTAGTGGACCCACAGAGAGGGTGAGAGACTAGTACCCTTTACCACTACTGAGCCAAACCCAGCCAAGCCCCGCTGTACTGGGTTGGCCTAGTTATGCACCCACCACAGCTGCTGCAACTGTCCTGGAATGCCAATAATAAAAAATATATATATATATAAATATATGCAAAATATTCCATTTGTATTTCCTGCTGAGCTGTTTTGACTGTTTCTCTGTGTCCTCAGGACCATGTACTGGGCCGACTGGGGAAACCATCCTAAGATTGAGACAGCAGCCATGGACGGAACCCTTAGACAGACCCTGGTCCATGAGAATATCCAGTGGCCCACAGGTCTGTATAGCATTAGCATTGTAGCCTAGCATTAATACCTAGCATTATACATTGTAGTATGCTGAGCCTGGTCTCTGTTTGTGTTAACTCTCCTCTGCTTCTCCTCCTTCTCCCTCCAGGTCTGGCAGTAGATTACTTCAACGAGCGTCTCTACTGGGCGGACGCTAAGCTCTCTGTCATCGGGAGCGTGCATCTCAACGGCTCCGACCCTGTCATTGCCGTCACCGGACTCAAAAACAGTTCAGTTCCCCTTCATACTTATCAGGGTTGGGGTTCAGTGCTACATAGTGTATTTATATGATGTTATGTTTTATGTTGAATTCTGTGTGAAATTCCTCTCGTTTCCACAGATTCCAAATTGCTAACTGTAAGCAGGCTATTGCTCTCACCAACAGGTGTCACTGTTTTACAGAGTTGTGCCTTCACTTCTCAGAACTACATAAGAGTTTGAGCAGCATGGATAACAAAACTCTCTCTCCTTACCTCTTCAGACCTTCTCCATCCATTCAGCATCGACATCTTTGAGGACTACATATATGGCGTCACCTACATTAATAACTTTGTGTTCCGGGTCAACAAGTTTGGCAAGGGCCCCATGGAAAACTTGACCACTGGCATTAACCACGCCACAGACATAGTCCTCTACAACCGCTACAAACAGCCAGAGAGTGAGTGTCTGTCTGTCTGTCTATCGCTCCCTTCCTCATTTGAAATACCTCAAATGACACCCTATCCATTATATACAGTAGTGCACTACTTTTGACCCCTATTCACCATATAGTGCACTTCTTATTTTTGACCTCTTATTCACTATAAAGTGCAATACCGTAAACCCATATTCCACACATAGTGTTCTTCTGACCCCTATTCCCCATATAGTGCACTACTGTTGACATTCACTCCACATAAAGTTCACTACTGTTGACCCCTATTCCACATATAGTTCACTACTGTTGACATTCACTCCACATAAAGTTCACTACTGTTGACCCCTATTCCACATAAAGTTCACTACTGTTGACCCCTATTCCACATATAGTGCACTACTGTTGACCCCTATTCCACATAAAGTGCACTACTGTTGACCCCTATTCCACATATAGTGCACTACTGTTGACCCCTATTCCACATATAGTTCACTACTGTTGACCCCTATTCCACATATAGTGCACTACTGTTGACCCCTATTCCACATATAGTGCACTACTGTTGACCCCTATTCCACATATAGTTCACTACTGTTGACCCCTATTCCACATATAGTGCACTACTGTTGACCCCTATTCCACATATAGTGCACTACTGTTGACCCCTATTCCACATAAAGTTCACTACTGTTGACCCCTATTCCACATATAGTGCACTACTGTTGACCCCTATTCCACATATAGTTCACTACTGTTGACCCCTATTCCACATATAGTTCACTACTGTTGACCCCTATTCCACATATAGTTCACTACTGTTGACCCCTATTCCACATATAGTTCACTACTGTTGACCCCTATTCCACATATAGTTCAGTGGGGTTTGCCTTTATCATGCTCTGGTTCTTACTGTCTATTCTATCGCTCTGTGATTCAGTGACCAACCCATGTGACAGGAAGAAGTGTGAGTGGTTGTGTCTGCTCAGCCCCAGTGGTCCAGTCTGTACCTGTCCTAACGACCGCGTGGCTGAAAACGGCACATGTGTGGAGAGACCCCCTCCCACACAGTCTCCATTCTGTAAGTACACACACACGCACGCATGTACATATGCGCACACACACACTCTATCAATAACCTCTCCCCCTATCTCCTGCCCCCCAACCCCTCTCCTCCCAGCTCCCCCGTCCGGGCCGTGTACGGTCCTGTGTCTGAACGGCGGGAACTGCTTCCTGAACGCCAGGCAGCAGGCTAAGTGTCAGTGTCAGTCCAGCTTCACGGGAGAGAGGTGTGAGGTCAACCAGTGTAGAGACTACTGTAAGAACGGAGGGGCCTGCACTGCCTCCGTCGCAGGTAGGTCATTGGTGTGGCCGCAAACTATTCTAGGTGGCTGCCATTTTCTATTGCAGACTCTAGGGGCTGAATCCTAACTTGATGCAAATTCTCATGTTATTCGCGCGTTGATATTCATCCAAACATATCTCAGGTTAGGATTCAGCACTATGTGTGTTAGGTAGTCACATAGTATTTAGCCTACATTATATTTTTGTTCTTATTTAGCATGACCCTTTGTTTCCAGTGTAACGTCCACACCCGTCTTACTTAACCTTTGACCTTGTCATTCTCTCTTCCAGGGGCCCCTACATGTCGCTGTCTGAAGGGCTTCACGGGGCCCCAGTGTAACCTGCACACCTGTCAGGACTACTGTCACAATGGAGGCAACTGCACCGTATCCCAGGGCAACCAGCCCACCTGTCACTGTCCGCCTGAGTACCTGGGAGACCAGTGTCAATACAGTGAGTGCATATTCTATAAAGGGTTAATAAGAGGTTATTTACCCAACCATGTGCACAACTTCCAAGTCAAGTGGATGTTGAGCATTCAGCTTTGTATCAGCTTGGTATAACAGTGTACCGAAAAGTATAGTTCCTGTATTTTCATCTGGATCTGTCATTCGTCTGATTTTAATTATTTATTTTGAAGCAGTTCAGCAAAAAACATTTAAATAACCTGTCTTCAATCCACTTCTTAATGCAATACTTAATCACTAATCAGAAATGGCTCAAAAGGAGAGTCTTCACTGTGAGACTGTAAGCTCTATTTCTCTGCCTCTCAATCTGCTCACCCCCCTCCAGGTAAATGTGAGGATTACTGTAAGAATGAGGGGAAGTGTCTGCAGACAGCCAATTCCACCAAGCTGTGTCGCTGTCCCCCTCAGTTCCACGGACAGCTATGTGAGCTGGACAAGTGCGAGTACTGCGGACCCAACGGCAAGTGTCTGCCCAAAGCCTCAGGAGAGGTCATGTGCAGGTAGGAGTGCATGCTACATACACACACACACACACACACACACACACACACACACACTGTTCAGTCCGTTCACGCTCACACATGCACAGATGCACACACACTGCTCAGTCACACACACACACCTTACACACACATTCTGCTCAGTCCCCAGTTTGTTTTATCTTAATATACGAGTTATCCTGGTGTTATCCTCAAAAACAATTATCTGGTGTTGTTTGTTCACTCACTCTCTCTGTCCTTGTGTCTGTGTACCTGTCTATGTCCAGCTGTCCTAACGGTCAGACCCAACCCAGCTGCTACACCTGTCTAGATTTCTGCACCAAAGGACTCTGCTCTATCCAACCACGCACGCTCCTGCCCCAGTGCAAGTAAGAGGATGGACCCTATCATACACACACGTATTTAGGTGTCTCTCTGTATCCTGTGTGATGTGTATTTGGGTGTCTCTCTGTATCCTGTGTGATGTGTATTTGGGTGTCTCTCTGTATCCTGTGTGATGTGTATTTGGGTGTCTCTCTGTATCCTGTGTGATGTGTATTTGGGTGTCTCTCTGTATCCTGTGTGATGTGTATTTGGGTGTCTCTCTGTAACCTGTGTGATGTGTATTTGGGTGTCTCTCCGTATCCTGTGTGATGTGTATTTAGGGGTCTCTCTGTAACCTGTGTGATGTGTATTTGGGTGTCTCTCTGTAACCTGTGTGATGTGTATTTAGGGGTCTCTCTGTAACCTGTGTGATGTGTATTTAGGGGTCTCTCTGTAACCTGTGTGATGTGTATTTAGGTGTCCTATAGAATGGAGGGGGTATCGATGTGAAGTCATTGCCTCTCCTGTGGATTCTCCTGTCTCCAGTGGAAGTAAGTTACTTTAGTCTCTTTACAGTGTCAGTGAAACACATGTTATAACTACAGATTAGAACACATGATTATAGCACAATACATGTTATAACCTGTCTGTCTCTCATTGGTCGATGTGTTGCATATATTCTGTTCTCATTGGTGTCCATGTTGCTCTCTCTGCAGGCTCTGCCTCCATAGTCATCCCAGTGCTGCTGCTGTTGTTACTGGGCGCTGCTTGTCGTCGGGGCGATCTTGTGGTACAAGAGGAGAATGCGTGGGTGAGTAGACCAGGGGTTTCCAAACTCTTTCACTCAGGCCCCCCTTCCAGCATTGGGGAGCATCCCGCGCCCCTGCCACGTCTATCTCTATGGGCACCAGCACTGTTCATGACACAAACTGTTCACAACCGTCTTGTTGGCGGAGGAATTTTTTGGCAGGTTTTAAAGCTTATTTCCTGCAATTCTACACATTTTGTAATGAGGTGCAGAGAAAATGTTACAGTTTTCTTGCAATTCTGTAAATTTTTCCATTTCCAATGTGTATGCTTGTGATATTTGTGAGACTCAAATATTGCAACAAAATCTATGGGCTAAAAAAACCTAGCTAAAAAACAATAGCTGGCATGGGCTAGTTGATCTGGACATTTCTGACAAGTTATAAATGGCTCTCTAAGGTATGCAATGACTGCCATGACAAGAGGATTCTACTAGTGCATTCTACTAACTGAGCCCCCGTCCCCGGGGGGGGGGGACCCCCACCCTACCGACTCCAGAGTTTGGGAACCACTAGAGTAAACAACCATTGTGTTGAGACTGGGTGTGAGAGCTCCCACTCATTCTGTCAAACTCGAATCTCTTTTCCACCTTTCATCTGTACCTCCCACCATCACACTCCCTCTTTATCTCTATTTTCTCTCTCTTTTCTCTCTCTTTTCTCCGTCTCTCTCCCTCTTTCTAGGTCTGCATGGCCGGGCAAACGCTCCCGACGTTCTCGGTAACTTAATAGGGTCATGTCTATCACCTGTTTCCCCCCCTCTCCCCAATGCCTCATCTAAACCACCATCTTGTCTGTCGGTCCAGTGACGGTCCTCCATTTTGCTGGTCTCTCTGTAGGAGAGTGTCTGTCTGTCCGTGCCTCCTCTCTCTTGTTCAGTACAGGGTTTCCCACCCAGGAACGCAGGGGTCTATTGACAGATAGATTGACTGGTTCTTCCTTACCCATCCATACCTTTCCCTGTCTACATGTATAAATATTTGTATCTATCAGTGATGCTTCTGTGCCTGCATTGTAGCAGTGGAACATTTGCGTTGTGGAAAATCCAGCATTCACCAGGATAGACACTGGATGTGTCCAAATGGCCTTTGAAAAAAGCACATTTGCATTTTCAATGTACCTTGGTTCGGTGTTGCCTTGACTGTGTGGAATCGTTTTCCTGTACTGTACATGTAGCTGGTGGTGTGTGATGGTTTGGTGTATGCTGGATTTCTCTCTCCTGTCAGTGGCTTGATTCAAGGCTCTCAGTGCTTTCAGTGTGTGTTCCTGTGTTGTAGCTACGTCTATGCTACTGTTAAAGTGTTGAGAAGAAACAAACTCACTGTGTGTGTGTGTCCACAGTGCTAAGGGCTTCCAGCACCATAGGATGACCAACGGGGCCATGAACGTGGAAATAGGAAACCCAGCCTATAAGATCTACGAAGGGGAGCCAGACGACGATGCTGGGGAACTCCTGGATTCAGACTTCGCTTTAGATCCAGACAAGGTAACACACACTCACTTATATTCACACTTGATCCATCTTAAATAGTTAACACTTGTTTTAACCCTCAGGTTACTTGTTTTAACACTGCAGCACTTCTTAACTCATAGGAATTAAATTGACACATCAAAAAAAAGTGCACTCCATGAGACTCTGCCTCTAGACTACCTGGATTGCAATGAAACCTAATTTAGGACCCTTGTATGCTCTTTGTCCAAACATTATTTCTGTGTTCCCTCCCTGCAGCCTACCAACTTCACCAACCCAGTGTACGCCACCCTGTACATGGGAGCCCACAACAGTCGCAACTCCTTGGCTAGTACAGACGAGAAGAAAGAGTTACTGTCACAGGGGGATGATGGGGAGGATGAGGACATGAGTGACCCGCTGGCATAGAGGTCAGAGGTCAGGCATGCCCGAGCCACGTCTAGACCACGCCCGCAAAGAGACAAACGCTGATCTTATGCCTTTTACCAATCGAGAAAAGAAAAGCAACAAAAAGAAAGCGAGAACACTGTATAAAATGAAGGACTACTTTTGTATGTGATTGCAGTATTATATTTTGTTCTTTTGAGAGAAAAATGAAAATTCCTCTGGTCAGAAAAAGGAAGAACCATTTTATAGACAGATTTATTCATTCAACTCTCTCGTTAAAAATTTTGCTCACTTCCATCCTCCCTCGCTCCTCTCCCTCCCCCCTTCATCCATATAGCCACTACCTCTGTGCAAAGGTGTAGAGAAAAACAAACAACAGTGGAACAATTTTACGTTTTTATTTTTGTATGAATTGTATAGGGAAAAAACATTGTTCCATTTCAGAGAAGTGTTGTTTGTGAAAGACGTGGAGAAGAGAGGGGGCCAAGTTCAATACAAAGTCAGTTCTGAATGCCAATTGATGCTGGTTTGGTCTATGCTGGAGGTGCAGAGTGAGACCATGTCTGGTGGAACTAAGACTTCCGAAACTGTAGTTCAGGAACTGGAATCAGAACTGCACATGTCCACATGGTGGAGTCAGTCAGCATCACACATATTAATGTCCGTTGTGTTGAGTGATTGTCTTTTACCTCCTTGCACAGACTAAAAGTTACATATATTTACACATGCGTATATATATAACCCTATTAACAAAGTGTCTTGAAAATATACCCAGGAATACAAACATCAAATAACATATAGCAGTTTGTCTGTACTATGTTTTACCACCTTTTCTGTTTTAGTCTTGTATAAATGAACGGCTAAATGTGCTTAATGAATGAAAGTCAATGGGTTAATGGAGTGTGTAATGTGTTGGAGGAATATGATTGTATTGAAGCAGACATTCCAGGATGACAATTCCGGGGAAGTAACTGAGGACGTCTTTGGTGTACGAAAGGACATGTTTTGGGGGGACTTGATGTGACAGATGATATATATTGGGGCCCAGAGGGTTCAGGACCATCTCAGTGACTGTTTCGTCCTGAAAATAGGCAGTTTGGCACCAAGCATGCCTCTGTGAACGCCTGACATTGCTGAAACAAACCATCTACGGTAAAACAACAAGCGGAACATGCTTTCGTCTCTGTCGGTGATAGTGAACATACTTTCAGGAGAGGCCAGTTGTTTTATGGTACTTCAGTGGGAATTTATATCAACAATGCTGTGTGTTTTTATGTTTTGAATGTATGTAATAATTACATCATGCCTATCTAATTTCGGTTTCTGCTCATTGTAAGTGCATTCCTCAGAAGGTTAGGACTGTTAGCGTCCTGATTAGCGTTCCCTGTTGATTCCCCTCTGCCTTGCTGCTAACGCTAGCTAGCCGTCTGTCTATGTCGTCTGTAGGCTCGTCTGTCTGTCGGCTTGTCTGTCTAACCATCTCTGTCTCAGTCTCAGCCAATCACGCGCTGCTGAACATGCTGCTTCTAACCAGTTGGTGATCAGCCATAACTGCCATACTATATTACAGAATACACTGCATGCAATTCACAACACACCATATACAAACCCTATAGCAAACTGCTCTAGCTTAACCATCACTTGTTATTAACAGTATGCACTATAATTTGGATTTTAATAACATTTCTGCTCTGTTACATTTTAATTTGAATAATGTAAATTAGGAACAATCTGTTTTAATTTTGACAGAAACACTTCAGCAAAACAAAACCCCACACATGGATTTTTGTTGCTCTGTTGTTTCGGTTAGTTATGATTTTATTTCTTTTTGATATAAGAAATTAAATTGATTTTTATAGTAGAAATGCATTGTGGCTCTGACCTTCATTTGGCAAGAAAAACATGAGTGAGAGAGCGAGAAAGGAGAGACAGAGAGAGAGAGAGAGAGAGAGAGAGCAAGAGAGAGAGAGAGAGAAAGAAGGAGACCGAGAGAAAGAGAAAGAAGGAGACCGAGAGAGAGAGAAAGCAGACATTTTCAAATGTGAGTCACATTGTCATTTTGTTTATTAAGGGGGAAGTCATCTTTTAGACAACATACATCAAATATCAGGCACTATTTTATTTCATCCTTATGACAAAAAAGCACAAGTAAAAGGCTTCTATTCGTTGATTTACATACAAAATGCAAATGTATGTAGAAATATCTGCTATAAGAGTAGTGTCTCATACAACATGAAGGCAATGTAAGTAGTGTAAATATGCGCTGTCCCTTTTGTGGAAATACCATATTGAAAAACAGATTGTAAGTCGGAGTGCACAATCATTGTGCTTACTTGATGGCTATTAAGGGGAAAAATTTTAATCATTACAGTTCTAAAATTTGACACAGAGTATAAAGAACATGGTTAGACTCATAGGAATGCATTCTTTACCTACCAACAAATGCATGACTGTATTGACGGAATGTTGGATATGTCTGCTCAATCGGAAATTACCTTTAAGGGCTCTATTCAATCCGTATCTCGGAAGTTCAGCGTGATTGAAGTTTAAAGGCAATGTTTCCACGTTAGCTCAGACAGCATTCACTGTAAACGCTGCATATGTCGGCTCAATCGGAAATTACCTTTACATTTCTATCGCGCAATCTGTAACACTCCAGCGATACAGATTGAATAGAGCCCTAAATGTCAATCACACTATAAGGCGGATCTAAGGCGGATTGGAATGAATCCTGGCCGAAGTGGTAAGACTGAAGTGGTAATTGGACTGTAGGTCATAAAGTTAGAGGTAATAGAAAGCAAATACATGGAATGTTTTTACCCACTCATAAAACGTTTTCGAAGACACTTGGCCTAAGCTAATTTAGATTACAGTGCTGAGAAGCAACCTTTAAATACTGTATAGTGATTAAAGCTGGAATTCTGATTCCAAACCATTGCATATGATTATTCTTTTACCGTTTTTGAAGGTAATGTTATCAAACAAATGCAATAAAAAATACAATATTTAACAACAACAAAAATACTAAAGATACAAATTATAGCTGAGTCACACAAATAATACTGTCTAAACAAAAAGGCACTTCTTCTTTAGCAAAATAATAAGAAATAAGACATGAGTAGAGGAAGTTTGGTTTGGCTAGCTTGTACAGAAACATCTCCAAAGATTAAAAGTCTCTTTAACAATAATCTTCAGTCCTTAACTCTGTGGACAGAGACGTTCTGTGATGGCAAAACCCTGGGCCGTATTCATTAGGGCACACAACCTAAAATGTTTTGCAACGGAAAACGGAAATAAGCGTTTCTTATTGGTCAAGTCCAGCTAGTTCCTCCCTGTTCCAGTCCGTTTTCTTTCGTTTGGTGCCTTATGAAAACAACCCTGTTCTCTTTGAAGTGGAAATCCCAGCAGCAGAGTCAACATATGCTGTCATTTTATACAACCGACCGACTGTCTCCCATCCTCAACTTGCTTGGATTGCACAATCGGAGGAAATCCACGTTCATGGAAATAAGATCCACGTTGGCAGGCACTTGGCAGGAGGCACTTGTGGTTCCATGTCCACATTATGCAGTTACAGTGTCCTTCCTTCCTGCTTGTGTGAGGCGAGCCGCCCCTTTAAGGGCTCAACTCACCACCATACTCTTCTTCTTTGGACTCTCTCTGCCCAGTCCTGTTCTTAATGCCAACACACTGGCGATCGCTGTAGTCCTCTGTTTTCTGTGTGTGTTTGTGTCTGTGTCTTCGTGCATGCGGTCTGTGTTTTCAGTGGGAGAGGGGGTAAGCTAACCCACCTGATGTCTGTGCTTCTACAGTTATACCTGCTTGTTGAGAGATAGTGTCCATCAAGGATCTCCATAAATAAATAAATACCCCCGTAAAACTTGGGCCATCGTTTTGGTCCTGTCCGCCTTTCAGTCTCTGTGATCTGCAGGGAGATGCAGCCTCAGGGGGTGGGTGAGACCACCAGGACACAGGTAGGGGGGGTTGGGGGGTTATAAAGGGAAGGGGGGATAAGTGAGGAGGAACGAGTGGGTTGTTTAGGGTCTCTTCCAGCCGCTCCGGATCAGCGCGTCGTGCCGCAGGAAAGGCTGGCTGCGGAGATCTGTGAGTGGGTGAGGGGGGGAGAGAGGGGTCACTCAGGTTAACTGGGAAGTCAAACTGCTCCAGTGGCGTCATGCTCAGGTTTGAGGTTGTTGATTAAGGAACATCTATTTGCAGTGCTTATCCTAAACAGTATATTTCTGCAAATTATGTTTCACATTTTCAAATTTTAGTTACATGTTGTCAAATGGGTAGCCAATTGAAAGTGAGTATCCGTTAACCAAAAAGAGAATGATGCCTTCACATAGCCTTGCATTGTCAACTTAAAACTGACAGAGAAATATGGATTTTTCAACCCAAGGCTATGGGGGTGTAGTTATTCAAATAAATCACTATGTCAACAACATAACTACGAAAGAAAATAATAATCAAACGTTATAATAATATCACAGTTGTGGCAGTCAACGAGCTCTGTGAGGTACTGTGCTAAAGAGATGCTAAATATTCATAAAACTAATCTAGCCTGTTGCTGGAGAGAGGAGCTCTCATCTCTAAAATGTCTCCTTAAATGTTACCGACATCTGTTATGTCATGATTATGACAGTGTTATGTAGCCCTTTATAATGGAGTGTTCAAGTAGTGTTACCAATGTTTCTGTATTTTTTTCTGTATGTCCTTTTGTCTGAATATGTCGGTGTTTGTGTGGATGTGCAGGGGCCTCAACAGAGCTTGTTGACCATCGAGCTGCTCAGCACACCGCAAGTCACAGTTAACAGGGAAAAACAGGACATGGAGACATGACATCAACAGGTGACTGAGTGGTGGATTGACAGAACACTGGACACAGCATGCAACATGGAAGAAAGAGGTGAGTGAGGTGGTGGTGATGATGGAGGGACCTGAGTAGAAGAAGACTTTCATGGTGGATGAAATCGTCTGCCATCTTGAGAGGTATATGGAAACGAGATGGACCTGATATTTGCGCTTCTGCTGGCTCTTTGGGAAAGTGAGTTGGATTGTTTGAAATATTGAAGGGGTTGTAAATGGCTTCATAAATCTCGATGCAATGGAGGCTCAGCTGCACGTTTCTTACTGTTGTACAGTAAAGCATATCTGACTGTTGTAAAGCATAGCATATCTTACTGCTGTGCAGTACAGTAAAGCAGGTCTAGCTGTTATAATGAATCTGAAGCGCTGGGTTGGCTAAAGCAGCTGACATGACTAGCAACACCATAGACTGTAGCTAGCAGCACACAGAGGGGCCACAGCACAAGCAGGGCCAGGGCCAGGGCCAAAGCAGACAGGCCAGGCTTCAGGCTACCTTCCTTACCCTGCAGCGTTTAGGAGTGGCATATACTGTTATTAATCTTCTGTTCAGCTGTTCAGAGGGGTAGAATGAAGAAAAAAGAGTGATGGTTGAGGAAAGGTTGTTACCAGGTTAGAGGGAAACCAAACCAATCATATTAGTTAGTTTCATGGAACAACAAGGCATTGTTTAGTTAACAAGATCGGTTTAATAGCCAAACCTCTTTATACTGTATTTTTAAGATTTAAATAAATACATCCTGAATGAACTGATAGATATCTTATACATAATGTAGCTTTCCGTGCTCATGTTATTATGCTACAGTAGATGCAACTTGATCATATGATTATATTTCGTACTACTTACTATACTGAACAAAAATATCAACGCAACATGTAAAGTGTTGGTCCCATGTTTCACGAGCTGAAATAAAAGATCCCAGACATTTTCCATACGCACAAAAAGCTGATTTCTCTCATATTTTGTGCACAAATTTGTTTACATCCCTGTTAGTGACCATTTCTCATTTGCCAAGATAATCCATCCACCTGACAGGTGTGGGATATCAAGAAGCCGATTAAATAGCATGATCATTACACAGGTGCACCTTGTGCTGGAACAATAAAAGCCACTCTAAAATGTGCAGTTTTGTCACAACACAATGCCACAGATGTCTCAAGTTTTGAGGGAGCGTGCAATTGGCATGCTGACTGCAGGAATGCCCACCAGAATTGAATGTTAATTTCTCTACCATAAGCTCTACCAACGTCGTTTTAGAGAATTTGGCAGTACGTCCAACCGGCCTCACAACCGCAGACCACATGTAACCACGCCAGCCCAGGACCACCAAATCTGGCTTCTTCACCCGCGGGAACATCTACGACCAGCCACTCGGACAGCAGATGAAACTGTGGGTTTGCACAACCGAAGAATTTCTGCAGAAACTTTCTCAGGGAAGCTCATCTGCGTGCTCGTCGTCGTCCTCACCAGGGTCCTGACCTGACTGCAGTTTGGCATTGTAAGCAACTTCAGTGGGCAAATGCTCACCTTCGATGACCAATGGTACGCTGGAGAAGTGTGCTCTTCACGGATGAATCCCGGTTTCATCTGTACTGGGTAGATGGCAGACATTGTGTATGGCGTTGTGTGCCGTGCCCCATGGTGGTGGTGGGGTTATGGTATGGGCAGGCATAAATTACGGACAACGAAAACAATTGCATTTTATCGATGGCAATTTGAATGCACAGAGATACCGTGACGAGATCCTGAGGCCCATTGTCGTGCCATTCATCCGCCGCCATCACCTCATGTTTCAGCATGATAATGCATGACCCAATGTCGCAAGGATCTGCACACAATTCCTGGAAGTTGAAAATGTCCCAGTTCTTCCATGGCCTGCATACTCACCAGAAATGTCACCCATTGAGCATGTTTCGGATGCTCTGGATCAACGTGTACGACAGCGTGTTCCAGTTCCCGCCAATATCCAGCAACTTCATACAGCCATTGAAGAGGACTGAGACAACATTCCACAGGCCACAATCAACAGCCTGATCAACTCTAAGCGAAGGAGATGTGTCGCGCTGCATGAGGCAAATGGTGATCACACCAGATACTGACTGGTTTTCTGATCCACGCCCCTACCTTTTTTTTAAGGTATCTCTGACCAACCGATGCATATTTGTATTCCCAGTCATGTGAAATCCATATATTAGGGCCTAATGAATTGATTTAAATTGACTGATTTCCTTATATGAACTGTAACTCAGTAAAATCTTTGAAATTGTTGCATGTTGCGTTCATATTTTTGTTCAGTGTAAATAATAATATATTCCCATTGTAACATTAGCCTTTGATTCAGCATGAATATCAAAATATCAGGTTCAGTCATTCAGAGGATTGGCTGTCTGACTTCTATCCTGTTAATTCAGGTAGAAGTGCTTTTGAGGTAGATAGAACACACACTTGCCACCAATAAGAGTCGAGGGCCGGGATTCAAACAAACCGCACTGCGCAGCCCGGCCTAAATTAGTAAAGGGGGGGGGGGTAAGGAGTAGTCTTAGGGAGTGATGAGGTCGGGGGGTCATGCTGCATGCACAGTGGTCAGGCAGGGGGGTAACGAGGAGAGGACACCTGTTCTGGACAACCTTGGCAATAGGGGGAGGAACTGTAGGGGCTAGCAGTTGGAGTCGTCACACAGCTGTGCCTCACAGAAGAACCGTGAGCTTCGTTTAGCAGTACGGGCTGTGAAGGGGACGCTCTTCAGCACTGAGGGGGGAGGAGGAGGGGAGAAAACGTCACACCTGAGACAGAGGAACCTGTACTGTTATTGTACTGTTGTACACCCCCCTATCTTCCATCAGCCTGGTACAGTCTAGAACTGCACTGGCACTCCTCAAGGTGCTGCAACTGTACTATAACTGTAATATCTGTATCCAGTATACCAGTATACCAGCTCTCTCTGTGTCACGCCTCGCTGTATTGGAGTATTGGAGGACCAGACTACAATACTGTGGGTCTTAAAGCCCTCAAAAGGTATTTGGGTGCATCTGAAATGCACCATATTCCCTATATAGTGCACTACTTTTGACCAGTAGTGCACTATAGGGAATAAAGTGCCATGTCAGACACACGCTATGTCCAGGAGGACAGGGCCATACTGTCTGTAGCGTAACGTAGATGACGCAAGTGTTGTAAAGGACCAGGGCTAGTAGTGGGGAGGAAAAGCATTATTAACATATTATTAGCATTATTAACATTTAACATTTGTATTATTTCACTGTAGATGTTGATTAATTAGAGTTAAGTTAGGAACTGTCCTGAGTTTGCACCTCCCACGAAACAGGGCATTGGGATAAGATGCCATTTTTGATCTATTGTGACATGCATAACAGATCCAATGGCTTGACTTGCTGCTTAGCTGCACAGCTACTGTATAATGATGAGACACTACTAATCTAAATAACTAGCAGGCCACAAAAACAAACTACTGGGACGTTCAGAACTGGAATCTTCTGTTGTCTAGCTGCTGTATAGCTTCTAGCAGTGGTGTCTGAACCACGTAACAGAGTGCTCCTCCAGCCGAGCAGTTGAGGACCACAGTGATCTTAGCCTGGCCTCGGCCTCTGCCCCTAGGACTGCTTGGACGGTGGCTGGGGCTTGGACCAGGGGACCTGGGGCTCCTACTGGGGCCTGGCTGAGGGCTGCGTGGCTGCCTGCGAGGCTGCATGTCGAGCCCACCTGTGATGATATCCTCGATGGTGCCGTCCTTCCCCTCGTAGACGGGCCGGTGGTCCTTAGCCTGGCGTTTACGCAGCTCTGAGATCAGCTCCTGTTGCTGCTGCCTCTTCTTCACTACCTGGACCTGGGAGGGAGAGGAGGAAGAACATCAAATCCTGCCTAGGTCCCCCAAATAGCTTGAGCTGCCCATGGATCATTTCAATCATACAAATGCACGAACTCCTTATTGGAAGTGTGAGAAATATATTGAGAAATATAAGGCTTTGTTGATTGCATAATTATCCACCATTTAGTCTACATTCTACATCTAGACTATCTAGAGTCATTGTACAATAAGCTCAATTTTACTACTGTTGGTTGAGTCCAGTTTGAGTATGATCATCTTCTTGGCTTTTTGGGCCTTGTCTGTCAGTCAGGGCTAGGGAGACTTCTAGTATTGTACCTTGGGGTCATGTTGCTTGGCCTCCTTAGCCAGTAACTTCTCTCTCATGGCTTCCTCCTGCTTTTTCCTCTGCTCATTATCCACCACCGCATCCTGTAGGGAGGAGAACACAAAATGAGACTTCAATTCAATACCAGTCAAGACACTGGCTAAGCCAAGCTATGGAAATATATGGATCTGGGTGTTGAGTAAACACAAAGAAAACACACTTTCATGTAGCTAAACAGTCAGCACCATACATGTTCTGTGTCTCTCTCTCTCTCTCTCTCTCTCTTCCCTTCTCTGTGTCTCTCTCTCTCTCTTCCCTTCTCTATTTCTCTCTCTCTCACACACACGCAAGCGCACAGCTCCTGCAGATCCATAAATCCTTGTAGAGAACAATCTCAGGAAGGTGTCTGTGTGGCAGGGGCCGTCTGTCCTTCCGGGGGGGAGTCAGGGTGGAGGCAGGGGGAAGCAGAGGCAGGGTGGGGCCCTTGGTCCAGGGGTCAGAGTGGGGAGGCAGGGGGAGAAAGGGGAAAGCAGGGGGGAAGGAGGCGGGAGACCGGGCCCAGTCTAAACACCACAGCTGCTGCTCTGAAGGCAGACCCAGCTGGCCCATCCTGTTATTAGACCTGTGACTCCAGTCCACACCCTGTCCTGTGGCACACAAGCAGCTCTGCTCTGCTCTTAGAGGCAGCAGGGCAACACCCAGACCCAGACTAACCCAAGGTTAGGCTAACTCCCATAGGACAGAGAGAGCAAGCTCCACCTTAACATGGTCCTGTGTGGCGCTAGCGACACTTCAAGGCACTATAGGGTTGTGGGTTCATTTCCTACAGGGGGATCACATACGCATAAGAAATGTATGCACTCGTTTTACTGTAAAAGCATTTGCTATATGGCATATTATATACACGTAAAGGGGTAAAGATATATGTTAGAACTGTGCTGTTTGGTCCTTCATTACCTTGTAAGCTCTGATGAATCGCACAAACACAGGGAAGAACACAGACGGAGGAGTCGTTTTGGAACTCTCCCCAAAATAGTTCACCACATTGTTGAAGGCTTCCTAGAAATGACATGGGGAGACAGAAGTGTCAAGGGTGGGACACATTTGTCAACATCGCTAACCTTTACAAAGCCTTTTGTTTGAGGTCAAGTTCCTGTTAGTGTTGTGCTGCATTGTTGTATCTTGGGCTTTGTTGTGCTGCTTCTAGGAAGAGGTGTTGGGTCGTGTTACACTAAGTTGTGTTATATTTGGTTTTGACCCGTTTGTAGTTTTAGACAGGCAATTCTTCCTGAAGAAAAATGTTGTGCATGCTTTAGCGGTCCCAAAAATTTTTTTAGGGTAGTGGAAGATGTTTAGAAGTTGAAACGTTTAGAGACTTGTATTGAACAATTGTGTTTGTAGTTTTGATAGGATGTGTTTAGTTTACCTCAGCAGTCTTGGCGTCCTTCTGCAGTTTGTCCAGCTGAGTGTCGCTGGTCTGGAGGAAGCCCTTGAGAACAGAGTGGTCGTGGAGACTACACTCTCTCCTGATCAGATCCATCCCTTTACCCAGCTCCCGCACGTCCAGCAGCACATTCTCCAGAGATACTAGAGAGAGAGATAAGCATGCAGGCACACACACAAATATCAAGACTCCTCAATTCTACTGTGGTTCACATAAACTGTCTTCTTCATAAAGTTAGAAGAGAAAGAGATCAGAAGAGAAGAGGAGTCCCATTCCTGTCTCATGGTGTCTGTGTAGAAGTGTACTCACCTGCAGCAGCTTTGTCCACAAAGTGCAGTTCATTGAAGAAGTTAGCCAGCTCAGGATACTTCTCCTTGACAACCACAGCTATGTAGTGGAGCAGAGTCATCTTCCTGTCTGTAGACTTGGTGTCCAGCAGCTGGGGGAGGAGAGCAATTCATATCAGCCAAGCCTCTTTTATCACGCTTGAAACAAGTGTATAATTATAGCCTTGTATAACTAATATGGAGATAAACTGAGCACTTGAAACTGAATACATGGCCAGAATACATATCAGCCAAGGCCCTTTTCATTCTGGAAGAGTACATCTTGAAAAAAGTTCAAAGTGTAGCCCCTTGAAGATACAGTCAACACTTGAGAAGTCGCTTGAGGACTTGCACACAGCAGCTCTCTAAAATGAGCTACTTTGTTTCGTACAGTACTCACCAGATCAAGACTTTGTAGTTTGAAGCCATACACAGAGCCTCTCTTGCTGCTGTTCATGTAGTTTCCCAGGGCTAAGATGATCTATGAGCGCACAGAAAGTAAGAATACACATTTTAGCACCATAAAAACATGGCCAGGGTCAAGCAAAAACAACAGAGTTTCCCAAAATAGTTGTAGCACTAAGATCCATTGCCTACAACTGGCCTAGATGATTTTAGTGCTAAACTCACCACTGATTGCTAAACTGAAAGGATGCTTCTCATCCAATTCAAACTACTTTAATCCCTGATGATGGAATCCAAGAGAGAACCCTTACCTCTAGCATTCGTTTTAACTTTGGTGAAGACTTGACGGATGCGGACGCTGCGATGATGGCGTTGAGCTGCGGGGTTAGCATGCTGACGTTGTCTGAGAAGTTCCCTACAAACGTAATAATATTCATCCTCTGGGTGAGCCGTTCGATCTTGGAGAAGAAGAGCATGAATCGGTCTTCGTCCGTCAGCGCGTCCAGCGGTCGCCGCTCCCGCTCGTACTGACGCATCATCTTCCCCTCCGCCTCTGTGGGAAGGAACCGCATCAGACACTCCACGAAGTCCACCGGCAGGGCCTTCAGATCGAAGCTGTAGGGAGAAACAAATAGTAGAGGTTGCAATACTGACAGTTTAGAAACATCAGATACTCCTCTGAGTCCAACGGCAGTGCTTTCAGGTCAAACCTGGGTAAGGAGACCGAGCATAAAGCATCAGAGGGGGGAGACCGGTTAGAAACATCAGCGCTAGAACTGGAAACTATGCTGGTAGAACCAGATGGTTGGGCCCCTCGGAGTCTGGTTCCTCGCTAGGTTTCTTCTTTTTTTGGAGTTTTTCCTGTGCTTCTTGCTTGCTCTTTGAAGGTCCAGGCCGGGTTACTGTAAAGCACTTTGTGACAACTGAATTGTTGGTGTAAAAATACATTTGATTTGTGGAGAGCAAGGTATAGGTTACAGTACGTACCTCTGTATGGCTTTGCAGATCTCCTCAGTGCTCTTGTTGGCCTTCCTCAGGGTGATGGCCAGGTTCTTGGAGCGGTTAGCGTCCAGCAGGCTGACCTTGTTGGCAGCCTTCTGAGACACTTTGGTCTTGGGACCACTCAGGTCCACCAAAGGACCCTGGGCCTTGGTCTTAAAAAGCTCCTCAAACTTCTCCACATCCAGCTCCTATAGACAGACAACACACACCACACACTCAGTCAAATGTGATACCTCAAAGCATGTACATTTTCTATGACAAAGATAATTGTTTCAGTTAGGAGTTTTCTGTTTAGTTTTTATTGCAAAAAAACAAAACAGGGCTGGTTTGACAATCAGTATACAATGAGTTAGGAGGAGGGCCTTGAGGGCCTATTTTCCTGACCACGCGACATGACAAGGAACAACTCGGGCCCCTAATTAAGAGCTAAACTGTCAGATGAAGGCACCTAAATGGAGGTTTCTCCTGGACTGGTAGACTCACCTCTAGTACTCGTTCATCATCTATCTCGCTGAAGACCGTGCCGTTGATCTGGTTGGGTTTCAGCGCGGTCCAGTTGAAAATAGGCAGGCGGAACTTGGTCTTGATGGGCTTCTTGATCCTGATAGCTGCAGACCGACATTACACTCATTATTACATAGAATATCAGGACAGCCATTATATAGAAAATCAGGCACATTACCATCACACAATCAGACTTGTATCTTGTACTGTATTCATTTCAACACATTCTATACTCCACCCTAAGTTCTTTTTTAGTTTAGATTAATCATAATGGCACCATAGCAGACGTGCAATGCATCATATTTCGAGGCTGATGTTAGCTCTTACCTGATAGGCCCATATTGAGGATGAAGTTGGGTGTTGTTCCTGGTAAAGGCGGGGCCATAGGAGGTGGGGGTGGAGCATTCTCTCCTGTGGAATAGAAGACAAACACTCAGTCAGCATCGACCAACAACGCCAAAGTCTGTGTAGCTCTGATCTCATGAGCCATAATCAAATCTCAAGCTTATGAATGTCTGTGAGAGAGGCTAGTTCTAACATGCTGTACCAAATCAGTACGATGAGTAGAAGATAATCCATAATATTGGTTTATGATGGCATACACTAGTGTTGTGCGTCCATCCAGCTGTTTCCTTGTGTGTGTGTGTGTGCTTGCCATGCGTGTGTATGTGCACAGCCTGTCAGCACCCTGATTCACAGTGAGGGAGGAAACACCCTAGCGTTTCCCTTTCCTGTCTGGACTGGCGGGGCCCGGGCCCTACTTTGACCAATCACCTGGCTGGGCACAAAAGGGCACAGAGGGCAACTCTAAAATAGATCTGCCCTCATAGACCTATGTCCCCTATGTCCATTTGGACTCTAGTGACTTCCTCTCTCATACATACATGTATACCACACACACTGTTTAGCACAGACAGTAATACCCTTTTCACACTACAGAGCCGAGCTGAGCTGTACTGTGCTGGCCTGGTTACGCATCCATCATAGTTTGTGCTGTAAAGTATTGATTCTCAACCTTTCAGTGGCCCTTGGAATTTGGAATGGAAAAGGTTGAGATCCCCTGCTATGAAGGACAATGTTAAAAGAAAGCCAACACAGTACAGTTGGAGTCGGCACAATGATGTGAAATAGTATAACTGATCATGGTACTGTACCTAAAGCAGAGGGCAGAGGAGGAGGAGGCGGTGGAGGGGGAGGCGGGGGAGGAGGTGCTTCACTGGCTGATGGTAGACTAGTCCCTGGTCCTCCTGGTCCTCCTGGCCCTGTTACTCCTCCAGGCCCCACTGAGAACCCTCTGTTCTGCCCAAAGTCACCCTGAGGCACACCTGGACCTCCACTCCCTCCTCCACCACCACCACCACCACCACCACCCCCTCCCAGGGGCTCGATGGCGATGTCCCCATCTGGCTTCTTGCGGAGGCGGATGGTCCCCTGCTGTTCCATCTCCAGCAGGCGCTTCTCGATGTTGAAGCTCCTCTGGAAGGCAGCTTCTTTCTCCTTGATCATCCTCCTCAGGGTGTGGACCTGGGTGTTGGTCGACTCATATGTCTCCTGTTGGGTCAGACCACCAGGGGGAGATAGAGAGAAATGACTCCACAAACTATACAGGATCATAATCATTCCATATCCTGCCGATCAATTTGCTATAATAGCATTCTTGCTAGAGCATAGTTAATCAAACGTTGATGTTATTCTGCCATGGCCGTACATCTACTCAACCAGGTGTCGTAAAACACTGTTGCAAAACAACATATTAATACAACATTAAGACGTGCGAAGACACGCTACGGCTGTGCTGAATCATCAAGAGTACATCTGATGCTGCATATGAGAAATGTAATGATAATTGGATTCCGTATTATAATAGTGTTCACCAGCTTATCTTACCCGTATGACGTGGAGATCCTTGTCCTTCTGTAGGAGCTGCTTCTCCAGATCAGCCACTTTCATGATGGTCTCATTCTCCACCTCCAGCAGCTTCTCTGTCACCTAGTACAGGGTGGAGAGGATAGAGAGGGTGAGCAAAGAAAGAGAAGGTCGGAGGCATGGAGAGAAAAGCAGAGGGAGTGGAGAGATGGGACAACAGGGATAGAGGAGGTGAATTAAAGCATTGATGCAGTAAAGTCCAACCCGGGCATCTCGCCCAGTTCCACTCCCTTTATCGCTCTCTCTCTATCTCTCTCTCTCTCCCCTGTACTGTATTCGCCGCAGCATCAATAATAAATGTGATATGCCTAGCAGCATGACACATCAAGTGCAAGTGAGGTTGACATGACCTAGCTAGCTTTCACTTTTGAAATTGGATAACATGCTGTACAAGAATGAAAGGAATTCTCTGGGAATGTTCGCTCTCCTCCTCCCCCGTAATTCCTGGCCCCTGAAAGCCGGGGTTGTTTTGAAATTCTCCAGATGACGGCACGTGCGCCTCTGACCTTTCTGTGTTAGAAAGGGTTCACTGGAACAACATGGTGGATGGTTTACTTCACATTACTGACTGACTGACTGACATAGCAGAGAAGACCCAATCAGACCTGATAATGACGTACCTGATTACGGTACTTCATGGAACTCTTTTCATGTACAATCATCAGTATGGAAAAGGCCAAATATTCTATAGAATTCATTGCCATGTGTGTATTTGACCTATAACACATGTGAAAACATTCCAATCCTGTACAGAGGCATAGTGGGTGGTCTGGTCTGTCTGGTGGTTCTTACATGGGACAGGTGCTCCTCCAGTTCCTCCACCTTCTCCAGAGCCACGTTCTTGGTCTCTGCGTCCTCCAGCAGGCCGCCCACATCAAACACATTGTCCAGGTAGGCCTGGATCTGGACTGACAGCTTGTCACTCTCTGTGTACTTGGATTTCTGGAGGGAGAGAAGGAGAGGTTCAGGTTCACATTATGAAGGTACCGTAGAAGGCAACATTTTAAGGTATCTTGGAAAAGGGACATAACCTAAAATGGCAATTTTAACTGCCTGCCTCAAATGCAGCCGCAAAAGGCATGAGACACAGCCTACAGTATGTATGGCTCCTTGGAGACATCTTGGTTTTAGTGACTGTTCATAAATACATGATTTAGATGACTTATTATATTGTATTCATAGCATCCTCCTTACCTCCAGGTAGTCATCTAGGCCCAGCTTAGTGAACTCATACTGCAGGTGAACCCTGAAGTTCATGTCTTCTACTGAGTGGACCATGATGTTGATGAACTGCATGCAGGCCACCATGAAGTCAATGTTCCCATCCTCCACATGGAAATAGTCCATCAGCTTCTCAAAGCGATGCTTCTCCTTGCACACCTGAAAAGGAATATAAATATAATGTATTAGGACAATACAGACAGGAGCATATTTATTTTTTATTTTTTTTGGGGGGGGGGGGGTTGCCGCGTCTTAAGTCATCTTCAAATCCAAAAGAGGAGGATGTATTTCAGTTATGTTCACATCTGAATCTGCTCAGTTCCCGATATGTTCCAATACGTTTCCAAAGTGCTTTGATATTTTTGTATTTTGTATTATTTGTATTGAAGTCAATGTACCCAGAGGAGGACAGAAGCTAGCTGTCCTCCGGCTACAACATGGTGCTACCCTACAGAGGGCTGCTGAGGCTACTGTAGACCTTCATTGCAAATCAGTGTGTTTTAATCAATTATTTGGTGACGTGAATATATTTAGTATCGTTTTATCTAAAAACTTTTTTCATGTTTCCATATTTTTATTTTTATGAAATTCACTGAGGAGGATGGTCCTCCCTTTCCTCCTCTGAGGAGCCTCCACTGATAGTGACCCATGCCAAGGCTACGAGTGTAAGCAGCGGTCAACACACTCTATCTGAAATGAAAAGCCCTCCTAATTATAGGAATTCTTGGGAAGGGAACAGAGTAAAAATAAGGCAAAGGGATAGAGACCTCGCCAGACTCCCACACACATGGCTACACACACACACACACACACACACACACACACACACACACACACACACTTGAGACAGAAAACAAACAAGCTGATTTCCCAACCTAAAGAAAACCCTCTGATTTAAATAAAGACAAAATCCAACCCTTCATTCCATATCAGCATTCTTTAGCCTAGAGTTGTTGTTTTGTAATTTATACTTAATTGCTGCACACATATGGCTATAAACCAGAACTGCGTCTCAAATGGCACCCTATCCCCTATATATTGCACTGCTTTTGACTTTTGACCAAAGCAGGCTCTGGTCAAAAGTAGTGCACTATATAGGGAATAGGATGCCATTTGGGATACAGCCCAAAACTGGTGGCGGACATCTTAGCTATAGCGTTTCAGTAAACACTTATCTGTCATTATGATTACATTTTAAAATCCCACCACAGTCGTTGGTTGGTTCACACATTGTTGTGGCTGATTAGAGTATTGCTCTATGGGGTTCTGTGGGGCTCTGCAGATTGCGCAGAGTAATGGGCTGATTCCGGTGTTAAGCTGACTATACAGGCTAGAAACTGAGAGGCTAAGCAAACCTTTGTGATCCACTCACTCCCATCAGGAAATTGATCCTTATCACGGTTGCCTCACATCTGGTGGCTTAATGAGATTAATAGCCCCAGACATAGCATGGTTTTGGGCTTTGCCTAACAGACCTACCAGGGTTCAAATAGTATTCATTTTCTTTCAGATACTTTTGAGCATTTCATTGAGCCTGCCTGAAGAGCCAGATGGGCAGGGTTTGCACTTTTGAGATTATTCTGTTGGTTTTATTGTGCCAAGCAAGCTCACGCAAGCGTTCAAAGTATTTGGAAGAAAACAAATGGTGAATTCTGCCTAAAGTAGCCTAATACTGAGGTTATAGTTTACTTATTTTTTATTTATTTTTATTTTTTGCAGACGCTCTTATCCAGAGCGACTTACAGTTAGTGAGTGCATACATTATTTTTTTATTTTTCATACTGGGAATCGAACCCACAACCCTGGCATTGCAAACACCATGATCTACCAACTGAGCTACATCCCTGCCGGCCATTCCCTCCCCTACCCTGGACGACGCCAGGACAATTGTGCGCCGCCCCATGGGACTCCCGGTCACGGCCGGCTATGACAGAGCCTGGATTCGAACCAGGATCTCTAGTGGCACAGCTAGCACTGCGATGCAGCGCCTTAGACCACTGCGCCACTCGAGATCCTGGTTCGAATCCAGGCTCTGTCATAGCCGGCCGTGACCGGGAGTCCCATGGGGCGGCGCACAATTGTCCTGGCGTCGTCCAGGGTAGGGGAGGGAATGGTCAGCAGGGATGTAGCTCAGTTGGTAGAGCATGGCGTTTGCAACGCCAGGGTTGTGGGTTCGATTCCCAGTATGAAAAATAAAAAAATAATGTATGCACTCACTAACTGTAAGTCGCTCTGGATAAGAGCATCTGTTAAATAGTAAAGTAATACTTCACCTCTTTGAAGTTGTCGAATGCAGAGAGTATGATCTCATGACCTCCTCTAACCAGACACACCGCTGCCAGCAGCTCCAGCACCAGGGCTTTTGTCCTGTCAAGACAGAATATGAATGTTCATAGATACAACCTTTATATAACAATGCATTACGACTCTGGTAATCCATGGCTAGACCTGTACGTGGTTCAAATCCAACTCACTATGACTTTGTTATAATGGCATTTAATATTATACTTTGTTAAATATTAGCCCTATGCTTTTCACCGATGCAAAATGTAGTCAACAATTGATAACCTAAAGCACTATATAAATCCATAATTCTCTACTTTGATGTTTAACACCCACACAGGAGCCGGGGCGAGGGGCTTGTCACGCATCTACCAGAGCTTATACTAAAAGAGGTCATTATGAAGTGATGAGCTCCCACGCTTTAACACTATAATCCCCTCTATACTAAACATTCCTCTAACAAACTGGATCTATAACAGGCCTTCATCCGTAATGGCACTCTATTCCCTACGTAGTGGCGCTCTATTCCCTACGTAGTGGCGCTCTATTCCCTACGTAGTGGCGCTCTATTCCCTACGTAGTGGCGCTCTATTCCCTACGTAGTGGCGCTCTATTCCCTATGTAGTGGCACTCTATTCCCTACGTGGTGGCGCTCTATTCCCTACGTGGTGGCGCTCTATTCCCTACGTAGTAGCGCTCTATTCTCTACGTAGTGGCGCTCTATTCCCCACGTAGTGGCGCTCTATTCCCTACGTAGTGGCGCTCTATTCCCTACGTAGTGGCGCTCTATTCCCTACGTAGTGGCGCTCTATTCCCTATGTAGTGGCGCTCTATTCCCTACGTAGTGGCGCTCTATTCCCTACGTAGTGGCGCTCTATTCCCTACGTAGTGGCGCTCTATTCCCTATGTAGTGGCGCTCTATTCCCCTACGTAGTGGCGCTCTATTCCCTACGTAGTGGCGCTCTATTCCTATGTAGTGGCACTCTATTCCCCTACGTAGTGGCGCTCTATTCCCTACGTAGTGGCGCTCTATTCCCTACGTAGTGGCGCTCTATTCCCTACGTAGTGGCGCTCTATTCCCTACGTAGTGGCGCTCTATTCCCTACGTAGTGGCACTCTATTCCCTACGTAGTGGCGCTCTATTCCCTACGTAGTGGCACTCTATTCCCTACGTAGTGGCGCTCTATTCCCTATGTAGTGGCACTCTATTCCCTACGTAGTGGCGCTCTATTCCCTACGTAGTGGCGCTCTATTCCCTATGTAGTGGCGCTCTATTCCCTATGTAGTGGCGCTCTATTCCCTATGTAGTGGCGCTCTATTCCCTACGTAGTGGCGCTCTATTCCCTACGTAGTGGCGCTCTATTCCCTACGTAGTGGCGCTCTATTCCCTACGTAGTGGCGCTCTATTCCCTACGTAATGGCACCCTATTCTCTACATAGTGCGCTACTTTTGACCATAGCCCTAGGGGCCCTACTCAAAAGTAGTGCACTAAATAGGGAATAGGGCGCCATTTGGGACATACTGTAAACCATGCCTTTACCAGGCTGGATGTATGGTTCTCATTCCCAACATCAGAGAGAAGCCGATGGGAAGCCTAGAGAATGAGGAGCGTATCATATGAACAGGCTGATCAAATGTTCCCCTATTGTCTGACCCACACCCTGACCCACCCTTAAAACTCTCAAGCTGCAGATGTGGTGGAGGCAGGGGTAGGGCCTGTACTTGAAATAATTATAGATACCTGCACACTGTTGTACCCTGCACTCTTCAAATCAAATTAAATTCAAATCAACCTGGAGTTACTAGACGTGTGTAGTAACAGCTTCTAAATAGAGCCTGAGATCTTCTTACCTTGAGTTCTTATTGTTCAGACTGAGGGCAATTTCATTGACTGCGTGTGTGTGGGACATTACCAGGTTGAAGCCATACTGTAGAGAGAAGGTAGAGATAGAACAGGATGTGGTCAACGAGAAGCAGAGAAGGCTGAATGCTGTCAGTGCATAGATTTTAGAACACTGCACATATTCACTTTTACTGTGGCTTATACAGGAAACATCACACACATCTGCAACAGAGACTCTTGACATCTTTAAAACAAGATATTTGGTTGCATTTATGCTTTAACGTTCTGTCTAATGCCACTAAAGAGTGAAGAATATGTGTTTGAGGTTACTCTGTATATTATTGGTAACAGGGGGGCTGCTTTGATAGTGGATATCACCAGTCAGTACCTGGTAATTCATTATGGCTCGCAAGCACATGATGCAAACGTGCACATCGTCCTTCTGGCTCACGAGTCTTGAGTTCTTGATGGTTTTGCTGTTAGGTGCTGTGCCATAGCTGCAACAGAAGGCAAAGGTCAACAACGACATGTTTTTATTCAATGGTTAGTTATCATATAACCACAACAAATACAACTTGTGAGTCCACTTCATTCTTAACAGCTTATGATTCCACTTCACTGGCTTGATCTAAACAATCAGAGCCCATCTTCATTGTGTGTTCATATTGTGTGCTTTTTTGTGACATCTTGATTTATGACAGCAAGAAATGCTGTACAGTATCTGACATTCATGTGACTGCAGGGTTTGTGTTGCATGCCCCTAGCTCAAAGTGTGTCAAAGAGAGATCAGGTGGGGAAAGAGACCCGAGAAGGCCCATGTGGTTACAGAATGATGCATTCTGGGACAAGGTGAAGCCGTTGGTTTCCTGCATGACATCCGTTTGTCCCCACGCTGAGGTCTGCTCGTCACAGAACAGTCTCACCTCCACATCCTCTTATCTTTCTATCTCTTTTTCATGTTTTCGTGTGTCTGTGTTTTCTGCTGGTCTTACCTTTTGACTTTTTTGAAAACGGAATCATAAAAGTTTCTCAAGCATTCCTTCCTGTAGTATACCAACAGACATGTAAATAGGGTTATGTCTGTTGACAAAAAATATTCTTATCTCAAAATGATTCATGTCAGTAGTATACCAACAGACATAGAGTACCAGTCAAAAGTTTGGACACACCTACTCATTCAAGGGTTTTTCTTTATTTTTACTATTTTCTACATTGTAGAATAATAGTGAAGACATTACAACTATGAAATAACACATATGGAATCATGTAGTAACCAAAAAAGTGTTAAACAAATCAAAATATATTTTATATTTGAGATTCTTCAAATAGCCACCCTTTGCCTTGATGACAGCTTTGCACACTCTTGGCATTCTCTCAACCAGCTTCACCTGGAATGCTTTTCCAACAGTCTTGAAGGAGTTCCCACATATGCTGAGCACTTGTTGGCTACTTTTCCTTCACTCTGTGGTCCAACTTATCCCAAACCATCTCAATTGGGTTGAGGTCGGGTGATTGTGGAGGCCAGGTCATCTGATGCAGCACTCCATCACTCTCATTCTTGGTCAAATAGCCCTTACACATGGGCTCCCGAGTGGCGCAGCATCTCAGTGCTTGAGGCGTCACTACAGACACCCTGGTTCGATTTCAGGCTGTATCACAACCTTCCGTGATTGGGAGTCCCATAGGGCGGCGCGCAATTGGCGCAGCGTCGTCCGGGTTTGGCCGGTGTAGGCCGTCATTGTAAATAAGAATTTGTTCTTAACTGACTTGCCTAGTTAAATAAAGGTAAAATAAAAATAAATAAATAAAAACACAGCCTGGAGGTGTGTTTTGAGTCATTGTCCTGTTGAAAAACAAATGATAGTCCCACTAAGCGCAAACCAGATGGGAGAATGCTGTGGTAGCCATGCTGGTTAAGTGTGCCTTGAATTCTAAATAAATCACAGACAGTGTCACCAGCAAAGCACCCCCACACCATCACACCTCCTCCTCCATGCTTCACGGTGGGAACCACACATGCGGAGATCATCCATTCAGCTACTCTGCGTCTCACAAAAACACGGCGGTTGGAACCAAAAATCCCACATTTGGACTCATCAAACCAAAGGACAGATTTCCACTGGTCTAAAGTCCATTGCTCGTGTTTCTTGGCCCAAACAAATCTCTTTTTCTTATTGGTGTCCTTTAGTAGTGGCTTCTTTGCAGCAATTTGACCATGAAGGCCTGATTCACGGAGTCTCCTCTGAACAGTTGATGTTGAGATGTGTCTGTTACTTGAACTCTGTGAAGTATTTATTTGGGCTGCTATCTGAGGCTGGTAACTCTAATGAACTTATCCTCAGCAGAGCTAACTCTGGGTCTTCCTTTCCTGTGGTAGTCCTCATGAGAGCCAGTTTCATCATAGCACGTGATGGTTTTTGCGACTGCACCTGAAGAAACATTCAAAATTCTTGAAATTTTCCGGATTGACTGACCTTCATGTCTTAAAGTAATAATGGACTGTCGTTTCTCTTTGCTTATTTGAGCTGTTCTTGCCATAATATGGACTTGGTCTTTTCCCAAATAGGGCTATCTTCTGTATACCACCCCTACCTTGTCACAACACAACTGATTGGCTCAAACGCATTAAGAAGGAAAGACATTCCACAAATTAACTTTTAACAAGGCACACCTGTTAATTGAAATGCATTCCAGGTGACTACCTCATGAAGCTGGTTGAGAGAATGCCAAGAGTGTGCAAAGCTGTCATCAAGGCAAAGGGTGGCTACTTTGAAGAATCTCAAATATAAAATATGTTTTGATTTGTTTAACACTTTTTTGGTTACTACATGATTCCATATGTGTTATTTCATAGTTTTGATGTCTTCACTATTACAATGTAGAAAATAGTAAGTGAGTAGGTGTGTCCAAACTTTTGACTGGTACTGTATAAACAGGGTTATGTCTGTTGACTATTCTAATCTCAAAATTATTAATGTCATCATGTTTATGTTTCGTTGTACATGTATAACTCTCTTATTCCTATCACAGCCTATTTTCTCCCCTCTCTCTGTGTGTGATAAGCTCACTAGACGGAGAATCACAGGGCAGGCGGCCCACATGTGGAGCTCAGAAGAGCTGGGCCTAATCTAGCCAGGCCAGGACAGTGGAACACATCTGGAAGGAGGAAGACCATCAAACATGAAAGGAAACGCACAGTGCATGGGTCAGAAACCACCTCTCTGTCTCCATCTCTGTCTCTGATCGTTTAACCCACAAACCCCTGCAGTGAGGTCAGGAGTGACAAATCATTCCCCATCCCTCTTCATCAATCCTTTCACATCCTCTCCAGACCTAGACTGCTCTACATCATGGCATCATCATCATCATCATCATCATAGCAAACAACTAGCTGACATGCTAACATATGTTTGGATCGCTACCTTACATGCTAACATGCTAACATACGTCAGGGCCAGGGGGTTAGATGAGCGAGGCACAGTAACAGCAGCGATAGCAGCAGCAGCAACGCGGTAGCAGACGATACGTACCGGAGCACAGACTGGCGCGCGGAGCGGACCAGCGTATTGCAGAAAGGCTGAGCGCCACTCTGGTGTAGATCCTCTATAGACCTACTCCAGGACTTAGCCTTGTCCAGGGAACCCTCCTCCCCATTCTCCAGACCCTCAAAATTCAACCTGGGCCACGGACATACAGGCAGACGGACGGATGGACAGACGGGTAGACATATGGATAGACAGACAGACAGATGATGGGCAGACGGGTCGAGGTAGATTAGGTTAGAAATGCAGCTTGGTAAAAGGTCAAAGGTTATGTTATACAGTAGAACTGCACAGTAAATGGCTGCACTGTAAAGCTTAGTGCAACACAGAGTTGACAGGCTCAGTCATTCCCATTCAGGCCCAGTCCATAATATGCCAGCATGGCAATATAACAGCACAGACACATGGTTCACAATCAAGTCCAACCACTTATTCAGTCTGCCAAGTACGCAGCATACAAGCACATTCAGGCACATTCAAAGGAACACAATGCTATAAGGAATCCGTCCAGTGTGCTATTGCCCCTTTTCACAGACACAAGAGTGTGACCTTAGCTCCTATCTGTTGGTATCAACACTTCTTGGATCCAGTGCCAAACTGGTTAGGTAGCGAACTACTTCTAGTCTCTTCTGAAGAGATGTGCTAAGCTAAGCTTAGGGTGTGTGTACTCACATGACAGCACACTGTGCGAAGGAGAGGTACTCCACCAGGATATCCAGACCTCTGTTCTCATCGTTGAGGAACTCCCGGACCCACCTGGGTGACATGGGACACAGAGAGGGGTTAGCAGGCCAGAATATTCAAGGGCTAACACCCTTATCTGCTAGTCACGGATCATCCCTAAGTAGAGCCAGGACTTTTCCCCACATGACCTGACCAGGGGAAAACTCTGGGCATTACTCTAGAGTTTTTCCTGGTGAGTTCACATGCTCAGGAAAAACTCCTGGCACTATGTTATGATACATGGAAAATGATAATAGCCCTAATAATCAGAGGTACAGAGAGGCAGGAGAGAGGGACAAGGAGAAGGGCAGACTAAAAACCTGAACACACTAGCTACCCACATTCCTAAGAGCTGCAAAAGCCAACATATTTGAGTCTACATCTTGTAGACTAAAGTCTGCTCAGAATGGGGTCCCCTACACCCCCACTACACCCCTGATGGAGAGAAAGAACTTGGCAAGGCAGCAACGGAAAGTAAACGCGAGTGAGCAAGGCTTCAGATTTCCTCTCTATTTAACTCCAGTTTTCTGAAGGGGGGAAAAGAAAATCCAAACAAATGAATTCCCATTGCGATGAGAGAAAGAATGTGGAAGGCATATGGTATGGCTAAGAGAGAGAGTAAAGACTGGGCTCAAGTTGGAGTCCCTGACAGTCATGGTATTTAGGGCTCGATTCAATCCGTATCGCTGAAGTTCAGCGCTACAGTGCGATTTAAATTTAAAGGTAATTTACGATTGAGCCGACATATGCAACGTTTACCATGGATGCAGTCTCCGCAAACGCAGGAACATTGCCTTTAAATTAAAATCGTGCTATAGCGCTGAACATCAGCAATACGGTTTGAATCAAGCCCTCAGTCTGCCTTCCCCCTTAGCCCCAAGACCCCTGCTCCCCCATTAGGAAACCCCAGGGGAGTGGAATTGGGGTAAAGGTTCCAAAATATCCCCAATATGCTGGTTAGGGAGGTTACTGGGGCAGGGGACTGTTTGGTAACACAAGACTCTGGATAGCCAAAGGTGAGGCAAAAAGGAGGGAGAGAGAGTCCCTGAGCAGAGAAAGAGAGGAAAGAGTGAGATTGGGGCGGAGGAGGAGAAAAGGGGCGGATGAGGGGGAGGAGGGGGAGGCGCACTTGATCATCAGTTTCCTGTCTACCAGCCCCCCTCTCTCCCCTTCTTTTCCTGTCCAACCAGATGCTATTTCAGATTGTCTTGGCAATCTGAGGAATAACACGTCGGAGAGGGCCAGGATTCGGACACACAATAAACAGGGCTCTGTTCCACTGGATTTACCAACCAAACCAAAGCCTCTGTCTCAAAATAGCCTCTGTCTTTTCCTGCCTGTGTGTCTTTCTGGGAAAGGCATTAGAACACAGACTTTTATAGCAGCTATTATTGGAGGTCCGCCCGTGAATAAAATGAAAAATCACAAAGAACTCTTTTTAATACAAGAGCATATTTTAGTTTGCTTTAAAGGGCAGGGGACATCTCTGACGCACTGCCATCAGAGGTACAGTAAGTATCTGTGTGACATCTGATTATGACATCAATGAGAGATTTGAGGATGATAGTGAGGAAGGAAGGGCTGAATACAGAAGGCGTGTCCAAATTGTGTATATGTCTGTGAATGTGTCTGTGTGTGCGCGCATCTGTGCATATTTGTTTGTGTTTTCCTCAGGGTTCATCGTTGGTAGGCCATGCTTACTGTCCCTCTGGCGTACACAACTAAGCTTCCTGCTCTCTGCTATGTTATGTGGGAGTGGACCATTCCTTTCCTAGCAGCACAATACAATGACTACCATCTGGGCATTGTGAAGAGGAAGACTCCGCTAGGAACTAAAGCAGGCTGGGGAGGGTGGCAGGACAGAACAATAGGAGAGATCTGGGCATCAGGAAAACAAGCTGTTGGTCCCTAGGACAGGAAGAGAAAGAGGAGGAGCACAGAAAGGCCCTTTCTCTATTAAAAGGGGAAAACAAGGTTCATTCTTAAAGGGGATATTGTGGAATTGTTTCTTATAGGGGAAAATTATAAGGGAGTTGATTTCCCATCGGCCTTTCACTTCCATAGTAGCCATTATTCTTGTAGCTGTCCCCCGCCCCAGAGGTAACATCTACACTACAGTGTGGTATTCGTAGAAGACACATCAATCTCACATCAATTTCTGGTAAACGTCATGTAAAAAGGGACAGTAATATTGGTGATTTCTGGTACTGACTCTAAATGGTTGAAAGAGAAGAGAAGAGGGGAGGGGAGGGATGAGAATAGATCATCACCCTATGTGATTGGTCCTCAGCGAGATCTCCAGTTCCCTCAGAACCTTAGTGGATTCCTGGACCCGCCTTCGGAACTTCTTGCGTGTGACTCCTGGGTCTAAGTAGCCCCGTAGCTTGGAGATGTAGGTGTGAGGAGGATTCTTCACTTGAAACCGTTCCTAATATATCACACGGGGAAGAGGGTGGACAGAGTGAGCAGTGCAATGTAATAGGGTTCAAACCATTATGGAGAAAATACTAAACCTACACTGGAAAAATATCTATCAAATCTATCAACATTGCCTAATAGCTATTGGTGTTCGAATAGACTAGATGTGTGGGTTTGTAGAAGTGTATGTGTGGGATTGTTTACTTGTAGCTCAGCTGGTAGAGCACGGCGCTTGTAACGCCAAGGTAGTGGGTTCGATCCCCGGGACCACCCATACACAAAAAATGTATGCACGCACGACTGTAAGTCGCTTTGGATAAAAGCGTCTGCTAAATGGCATATTATTATTATTATTATTATTATTACATGTGTAGTAGTGTTTAAAGGAGTTTACCTGGTCACAGATGAGGTCCCATTTCTTGTCATTATCATACTGTCTGAGGAGTCTGGCTTTGTCGGGAGGAAGGTTCATGGAATTCTGAAACACAAGACAGACAAGATTTCATCAGACACACCCCAATGCAAATATCAGTGCACACCAGTAGAGGCTCCTCAGAAGAGGAAGGGGAGGACCATCCTCCTCAGTGAATTTCATTTAAAAAAATGTTTTATAACATTTAAGAAGTTATCCTTTTTAGATAAAACTATAACAAATAATTGATTAAAACACACTATTTTGCAAAGAAAGTCTACAATAGCCTCAACAGCACTGTGTAGGGTAGCACCATGGTGTAGCCAGAGGACAGCTAACTTCCGTCCTCCTCTGGGTACATTGACTTCAATACAAAACCTAGGAGGCTCATGGTTCTCACCCCCTTCCATAGACTTACACAGTAATTATGACAACTTCCGGAGGATGTCCTCCAGCCTATCAGAGCTCTTGCAGCATGAACTGACATGTTGTTCACCCAATCAAAGGACGAGATAATTAATCTAGTACTGAAAGCATAAGCTACAGCTAGCTAGCGCTGCAGTGTATAAAATGTGGTGAGTAGTTGACTTAAATAGAGAGAAAACAATAGACGATCAGTTTTGAACAAATTAATTTCTTCCAAAATGAAGGAGAAGCAAGAGAGAAATAGAGAGAGAGAGTGAGATTTAGTCCTTTTTTTTTCAATTTCAGTTTCACTTACTTAGCTAGCAAATACAGCTAGCTACTCTAGCCTACTGAAACACCCTGCTCAAACAGAGGGATGCTATGTTAGCTAGCTGGCTATGACTTTCCAACACAACACTGGAACTCTTCCAAGTCAAGGTAAGCTTTTGGTATTACTAATTTATTGCCTCCGGGGCCTGCCGGTGTAACTGCTTACTGACAGTACACTGCAACGTTACTGCATGATTGTAGCAGGTTTACTAACACATTAGTGCTATTAGCTATGCTGACTATGACGTTACTTTAGCTAATATGGTGACAACGATGTAGGCTGTGTGTAGCGGTTTGGCTTGGAAAGGTTTTTTTGCCTGGTCACATACTGCTATGAAAGTGAACTGTGTTTACGCGTGATCAGGGGTGTATTCATTCCGCAAATTCTGTTGAAAAACGTTTCTTAAACGGAAGCAAACGGAACAAAAACATACCTGAATTTGTGCAATAGAAACTCTCGTTTGCAACTGTTGGACTAATGATTACACCCTCTATCAGCTAGATGCAGGCAAGAGGGTGCAAGGCGGTATTTAATGTCACTGTCTGTCCATGAGTCACTCACTGTCTGTCACCTCAAATTTGTCTCTTGACCTGTGTGCACCTACATTGTAAACTTTCATTCATAGGCTAGGTTGTAGCAACCTCATGATGGGTATAGGGAAAATTAGAGTATCATGTAGTAGCCTAAACCTATCGCTGTTATATTGAACTGGGTGAATGGAATATGAATGAGAGTCATCCAATATGCTGTAATAGAAATAAGGCCATGCTCATGAAAAAAATTGTCCTCCTCATCTTAAACGGCGCTGACCGCCACTGGTGCACACATCTTTGTTGAATCATTCATTAATCATTTCATCATAATTTATCATTTCATGGCAGTTCCAGGGCTGATGACCATGCATCAGTATATTGTGTTTTTAGAGGCCAATTTAGTGTTTTTTGGGGGAGGATCAACGCAGACCTATGACCTCACTTCCTGTGTTGACTTGAGGCATCCTGTTGCATGAGCTCATCCAAAACCCTAAACTGCATCCCAAATGGCACTCTATTCCCTATTTAGCGCACTACTTTTGACCAGAGCCCCAAAAGTAGCACACTATATCGGGAATAGGGTGCCATTTGGGAAGCAGTCCTCCTCTGCGGTTGGTCGCAAGTTGCTCGCAATAAGCTTCTGAAACTTTCAGTAGTGACTACACTGCACTTTTTGACCACAGGCTAGCTAGTAGCTACAGCCTCTCTCTAAAACAGAAAGGAAATTACTATTATTACTTGCTACTTACTATCTTATTACTATCACTTATCCAGCCATAAAAACACTTAACACCACACAACATGAGAGAGGAGAACAGCCCACAGGCAACAGCCAAAAGTTTTACTGCCGAGGCTCAAATTAAGACATTTAGCATGATTGCTCTAATTTGTTGTTTGACAACTATGTCTCTACTCCACCATCGTGAATGTTAACACACACTATACAGTATAACACAGGCGTGTGTTTGTGTGTGTGTGTGTGTGTGTGTGTGTGTGTGTGTGTGTATTCGTTCTATGACATGGGCCTCTGCCTCTGGGTAAAGACTTCCTACCATGAGTCATGAGACCATAAACAGAGGTCAGTGGTCAACTCTGAAATCTCTTAAACACCAGGAAGTGCAACAATACGAGGCTGTTAGCTACAGCTAGGTCCTCTCCTCGCCACCCTGTCATGTGTAACTGATCGCCTCAGCATTTCTCTTTGAAGAGACCATGAAGGTTTTGCTCTGTTTTGTCAGTCTGGCTAAAACTCAAGGCCCCCCATTTTACATCCCACATAGACAGAGCCCCACAGCCAAACCACACATACGCACCAATACACGCACACAGACACACACACACACACACCACAAACTGCCTGTCAACTTGACCTGTGACCCTCAGCTACAACTTACCCCTGGCCTCACCTCCTAACACACACAGGCTCTTTCTCAATTCATCTTTCCATGTTCATCTTTCCTTCTTGCATCCTTTCTCCTAGCCTCCTTCTTTAAAGAAAGTCTGAGGTGAGAGACCTCCAATATGGTTGAGAAGGAGGCTAGGAGATAGGATGTGAGGAATTGCAGAAAGACTAATTGAGAAAGAGCTACGCTAACTGAGCTTGAAGAGATCACAACCCAGTCTATTCATGATCCTCTGAACCCTTCAACCATTAGTAGTAAGTATACTGCAATTCAGCTTTTAGCTGCGAATGTGTACAAGATGAAATGTACCAACGAACCAATAAACCATTGTATCAATAGCGCCAGCATGTGGTGTATCATCATGCCCCATGGACTTTCCTATGCTATTCCTATCCTTACAATGATTCATAGCAGTGGAATATCACATATAAAGTGTATTTTTATTTATTTTCCACAATGCAGTGGGCTGATTGGATATTTCCATCAGCAGCACGTGTGCAGCATGAATCATGTTGGACTGACTGTCTGAGGGGATGGGTGAGGACTGTGGCACATTGCTTCTTTTCTGTGCAGTATTGCTGAAGTAGCCTGGAAATCCTGACTGAATCACATTAAAGAAGTGAAAAGAACATGAAATGGAACAGTGTACAGACTGGATTTCCAGGCTACTGCTGAGTGTGTCATTCTGAGTGTGTCATTGACTCAGACTCAGATGTCTGGTGGGAGTCAGACTTCGATAAGATGCTGCTCCTAAACACACAATATCTAAAGCAGAAATAACATAGCATCTCAACTTTACTCTACATTTGCCAACTTTGTTTAAAACCACATTGACAGAAACATCAACGAGCAACTATAATCACTGTTCCTTTGAACGTCTAGAAAGAACTCTCTGAAAATAAATTAAACATAAAAGAATGCAAAGCTGCCTGCCTGAGGAAAAAAAATATATCTGAAAGCCTCTAAAAATGAAGAAAATAATTTGACTCACAAAAAAAGTATCTGAAATGAACTACTGTAGGGTTCTCGGACCTGAAGGACTGTAGTGGAGAGATCAGTCAGAATCTGTTATATTAGGCTTCTTTGACAAAACATTGCCTTCCAAATGGCACCCTATTCCCTATTTAGTTTCCTACCCATAGGCTCTGGTCAAAAGTAGTCCACTATATAGGACGCAACCTCTGCCTTCCAAAATCTACACAGCTCAGAAAAAACACGAGCATTCCAGATGTCCAGAATTACCCAAGGAATGTGTCCTGTTCTTAATGGTTACAAATTTGCTCTAAATTCTCTCACTCCCTCTTTCCTTCCCTTCTTTTCTCTCTTGGGGGGAGAATGTTACCTACCACACAGTCTCTCTCTCTCTCTCTCTCTTCTCTCTCGCTCTCTTTCTCTCTCTTTCTTCTCTCTCGCTCTCTTTCTTTCTCCTCTCGCTCTCTCTCTTTCTTCTCTCTCTCTCTCTCTCTCTCTCTCGCTCTCTCTTTCTTTCTCTCTCTCTCTCTCTCGCTCTCTCTTTATTTCTCCTCTCTATCTCTCTCTCTCTCTCTCTCTCTCTCTCTCTCTCTCTCAATTCAATTCAATTCAATGTAAGGGCTTTATTGGCATGGGAAACGTATGTTAACATTGCCAAAGCAAGTGAAGTAGATAGTAAACAAAAGTGAAATAAACGTTATATTAACAGTAAACATTACACTCAGAAGTTCCAAAAGAATAAATAAATTTAAAATGTCATTTATGTATATATACAGTGTTGTAACAATGTGCAAATAGTTAATGTACAAATGGGAAAATAAATAAACATAAATATGGGTTGTATTTACAATGGTGTTTGTTCTTCACTGGTTGCCCTTTTCTTGTGGCAACAGGTCACAAATCTTGCTGCTGTCTGTCTCGCTCTCTCTCTCTCTATCAATTCAATTCAATTCAATTTCAATGTAAGGGCTTTATTGGCATGTGAAATTTATGTTAACATTGCCAAAGCAAGTGAAGTAGATAGTAAACAAAAGTGAAATAAACAATAAATATTAACAGTAAACATTACACTCAGTTTCAAAAGAATAAAGACATTTCAAATGTCATATTATGTATATATATATATATATATAGTGTTGTAACAATGTGCAAATAGTTAAAGTACAAATGGGAAAATAAATAAACATAAATATGGGTTTATGTCTCTCTCTTTCTTTCTCCTCTCTCGCTCTCTCTCTCCCTCTCTCTCTCTCTTCCTTGGAAAGGTCATCCACTCGGAGGGCTGTCGATGTGTGAGCTCCATCTCATTTATTCCAAATGTCAGAAACAGGATGGCAACTGACCACAAAGTTTGATATCCAACAATACTTTAAAACTTGAAATATTTCAGAATCTCAGACAGTAACAAATAAAGCTGATGACACTTGTGGTTTACCACCAGTTCAGTACAGTAACGTTATTTACAATGTCTGTCAGCTTCTTGGGGGGAAATGATACACTAGGAGTGGTCTAAATAGTTCAGTATTTATGGGCCTCATTAAAGGATCCAGACAGACTCTCTGTCAATGTAAATAGTCTGTTTTCTTCATGGTTAATCCTGTAAGGACTAGAGAACTACTAATGTTTGCTGAGTGGGTGTCACTACCACAGTTCCCAGTACAGTTTACAATGTGAAATAAGTCTGTCTCCAATACAAACAACACAGTGATGATTAACCTACATGCGATGACGGTAAGAGCGAACAAACAACCTCAAATCCGATCCAGGATCTTCCGCAGCCAAGCCTAGTCTCAGATCTGTTTATGCTGTCTTGCCAACTCCTGTGGCTACCACAGCGTCAGCCTAGAACCACTAGCCGTGCAGATTATGGAAGAACCTCAGGGCACAATACAGGCAGGGTTCACTACTCTCCTAATTAAATTATGTAGCACACACACGGCCTACTCTGCACTAGCCCTAAAACCAGACCAGAGAGCTTCCTGTATTGTAGTTATTAGTTTAAATCCTAAAGAGCAAAACTTGTGCCCTAAATAACAACATGAACAACTCTGTCAGCCTTCTGGTAAAGAACATATACAGTAGAATATTTAAAGCAAGGGGGCGGGGCATAACGTTTGTTCATTGTGTCATATGAATGTGTTTTAATTATCCAAACATTAACTTTACAAAGAAAAACAAACAGACGATATTAAGCTATTTATCTACTCTTTGTTCCTGTTCCTGATGACGGAGCCATGATCTCTAACATGAAAACCCACCAAACAGCTCGATGTTCAGGTTTATGTTCAGGTTTGTTTCTCCCCTAATGGTTAAAGCCTGAGTAGAAAACACACAGGTGTGTGTGTACTGTACATACAGGTACATATACACTACCACACCTACTCATTCCAGGGGTTTTCTTTATTTTTACTATTTTCTACTATCATAGCGCTTGATGGTTTTGCGACTGCACTTGAAGAACATTTTCCGGATTGACTGACCTTCATGTCTTAAAGTAATGATGGACTGTTTCTCTTTGCTTATTTGAGCTGTTCTTGCCATAATATGGACTTGGTATTTTACCAAATAGGGTTATCTTCTGTATACCACCCCTACCTTGTCACAACACAACTGATTGGCTCAAACACATTAAGAAGGAAAGAAATTCCACAAATTAACTTTTAACAAGGCACACCTGTTAATTGAAATGCATTCCAGGTGACTACCTCATGAAGCTGGATGAGAGAATGCCAAGAGTGTGCAAAGCTGTCATCAAGGCAAAGGGTGGCTACTTTCAAGAATCTAAAATCTAAAATATATTTTGATTTGTTTAACACTTTTTTGGTTACTACATGATTCCATATGTGTTATTTCATAGTTTTAATGTCTTCACTATTATTCTACAATGTAGAAAATAGTAAAAATAAGGAAAACCCTTGAATGAGTAGATGTGTCCAAACTTTTGACTGGTACTGTATATATGTGTGTGTGCAGCTGTATAATTAAGCAATAATGCCAGAGGGGGTGTGATATGGCCAATATGCCACTGCTCAGGGCTGTTCTTAATGGCTGGATACAGCCCTTAGCCATGGTATATTAGCCATATACCACAAATCCCAGAGGTGCCTTATTGCTATAATAAACTGGTTACCAACGTAATTAGAACAGTAAAAAGTAAGTTTTTGTCATACCTGTGGTATACAGTCTAATATACCACAGCTTTCAGCCAATTAGCATTCAGCGCTTGAACCACCCAGTTTATAATGTTGCTTTAAAAGCATGACGGACAAGAGTAAGACTAGAAGTGTCTCTACTGTTTCTCCAGGCCCCCTGACTGCAACACACACACTGATACAGAAGGGATGTTTCCCCTCGAGCTAGATCTGGGTAATTGGAGCAACATAACCCAATTTAGCTAACTTCATTTTACTTTCTACATCCTGTGTTTACAAGAAGAAGATAAGAAAAGTATTAAGAAAGTAGGACTTTTTTAGACTCGCAAAATAATACTATTCCAACAGAGTTAGCACCTCTCCTGATAGTTTTGGAAGGAGGAAAAATACAGTGATGCAGAAAGAAAACTCATAAAATGCGTGCTTGTCATAGTTGCACGCTGCCCACTAGCAACCCCAGCAAAGTTTTTTCTTGTTTGACCTGAGATTGATCGGCCTGACAAAGGAGTGAATACACAGCTTTGTGTTGATTCTGTGAAGTCAATGCCATTCCCATCCTTTGACATTTGAGCTATTTTTTTCCAACAGCATATTGCAGGACAATAGCCAGTGGGTAGGACCAATATGTACCCCCGTTGATCCCACGAGCCACACACAGGGCCTGAGCCTGGTAACAACACCGCCCTAATTCACTACACATCCAACCCTTATTCTCATAGCCTGGTCCCAGACTTGTTTGTGATGTCTTGCCAATGACCATAGGAGTTGGCAGGCCAGCACAAACAGATCTGGGACCAGGCTTTTATTCTCATACAGTCAGTGGCCAACCTGACCAGTTATACCAGTTGTATTATCACCAGCAGTATTCTGACTAGGAGGGCCATGAGAGGCAGGCAGGTAGGGCTCTGGGAGAGAGGACACAGTCCCAGCTCAACACCAGCCAAGTACCACAGAGACTCAGCACGGACGTCATAATCAACAGGGAACTTCATCTGCCCTATTACTCCAGACAGTTCTCTTGCTGAGTCTGCCTCACTGATTTCCACTTATCCTCTAGTTCAGTTTATGACCTGCAAAGCAGTCAGACTAGTAGCCTTGTCTGAGCCAGAGCAGCCCATAGGACAAGATGTCTATCGCAGGGCCTTAAAGCAGCCAGAAGCTCACAAATAAACTACTGAGAAAAACATGGAGGACCAACAGGATGTTTCTCAAGCTTCTTTACCACAGATTCAACACCTACAGAGATAACAAAGGACATATATACTACACTGAACAAAATTAGACCATTACTCATAGGCTACATCTCAAATGGCACCTATTCCCAGCAGGGTTTCTGGCTTGCAAATTGATTTTGACAAACAAATTGGTAACCAAAAATCTGTTGAATTCAAAATCCTGTGTTCTACCTGGAACCAAATAGGGTTCTGCCTGGAACCAAAAATGGTTCTCCTATGGGGACAGCCGAAGAACCCTTTTGGAACCCTTTTTTTGAAGAGTCTACCATCACTCTCTCTAAATGGAGGCGAGGGAGAGGGGTGGAGGCAGCTCATATCCAGTGGATTGATGGAGAATAACACAGAACAGACACTCCACCGCCACCCCCAACCGTCTGACTGTCTGACCGCCTCCTCATCTGGTAGGACTACAGCAGATGAGACCTGAGCCTTGTGGTCCTGAGGTGTTTTTATGTGACAATCACGCATAAACATGCCTGGCAGGAGAAGGGCCTCCCTCCCTGCCAAGTGCCAACTGATGACTTTCCCTTTGAAAGCAATCTCACTGTGAAAACGACTACCCTAGACTGCGTCTGAGAACACTTCAAAATTGACCCCTAGAGAGAAAAACTCTAGGCTTACTCCTGCTACACTTTAATGAAAGGGTATTGTCTGGTAAAGATGGAAAACCTCTGCTGTTGATCCCTAACAGAAACTAGATCCAAGAAGAATCCAAGACTGAGGAGGCAAAGAAAACAACATGAATATGGCCTAGATCTGGACTGTGTTTTCTTAAGCCATTTTTACTGAGCATATCTTAGGCACAGTGGATGAGAAAAGCAAACCCTATGTATTGCGTTTGGGCGGTCAATCAGTTTTAGTCAGTATAGTAGTCTGTATTTGGCTCAAGATAAATGACTCCCCCCTTAAATAACAAGTGGGAGAAGAATCTGAGAATATAGTCTGTGCCCTCCCCAGGGCAGCCTCCTAACCCTCTCCCTTCTCCCCTCTCCCTTCTTCCCCCTCTCTCCCTGTCTCTCCTTTCCCCCTCTCCCCTTCTCTCCCTCCGACTCCTCCCTTCCTCTCCCCTTTCTCCTAATACCCTCTCCCTTTCACCTCCTCTCCCTTCTTTCCCCTCTCCCTCTCACCCTACCCCTCTCTCTCCCTGTCCCTCTCCCCCTGTCCTACAGACTCCCATACATGAGATAAGGCTGTATGTGCCAAGGAATATTACATCGCAGTGACTGTAAACATGGGTGGGACAATGTAATGCAATGTAATGTAAGTGAATCAGTGACAATGTACTGTTAGGCTCCATCTCTGGTAAGATTACATTCCTGACGACATCTGCATATGCACTGCTGCTAGCTACACTGTAGTCTTTTACCCCATTAACATCACTGCCAACACTATTGTCTGCCTTGTCCTCCTCCCTGTGAGCGAAGTACAATGAAAGAGGACAGACACACACTCACACACACACACACCCTGGGACTTGTGAGGCACAATGAAAGAGGACAGGACAGGAACCTCAGCTGTCACCATCATCGTCATGGGACCAGGGGGACTTCCTTGGCTCTTCAGTAAATAATACAGCCTTGAGAAGTTTTTTTGTTTGGTAGATGTTATTAAGTGTTTGCTGATGGGGGCTGTGTGTGTGTGTGTGTGTGTGTGTGTCAGTAGAGGCTGCTGAGGGGAAGACGGCTCTTAATAACAGCTGGAAAGGAGTGAATGGAATGGCATCAACAACATGGAAACCATGTGTTTGATGTATTTGATACCATTCCACTAATTCCGCTCCAGCCTTTACCATGAGCCCGTCCTCCCAAATTAAGGTGCCACCAACCTCCTGTGGTGTGTGTGTGTGAAAAAAATGGTGTCACTGTTTTCATGTTCTCAGGTAAAAGACCTGTTGAATTGAACGAAGAGAGAGGCAGAGCCAGAGAGGAGTGTGAGAAACACTGCCCCCTTTCTCTGCGCCGACATCTGATCCGCCTGGCGCTCTTCACGAGGTAACCCGAAGCAGGCAGTCACAACAAAGACCAGCAGAGCCAGAGCAATCAGCACAAAGAGACTGGAGAACTACTGGGGCCTACCAACCAGCTAGCCCACTACCAGCTCTCAGAGAGAGAGAGAGAGAGAGAGAATGGAGGGGAGAGAGAGAGAGAGAGAGAGAATGGAGGGGAGAGAGAGAGAGAGAGAGAATGGAGGGGAGAGAGAGAGAATGGAGGGAGAGAGAGAGAGAGGGAGAGAGAGAGAGAGAGAGAGAGAGAGAGAGAGAGAGAGAGAGAATGCAGGGGAGAGAGAGAGAATGCAGGGGAGAGAGAGAGAGAGAGAATGGAGGGAGAGAGAGAGAATGCAGGGGAGAGAGAGAGAGAGAGAGAATGGAGAGAGAGAATGGAGAGAGAGAGAGAGAATGCAGGGGAGAGAGAGAATGCAGGGGGAGAGAGAGAGAGAATGGAGAGAGAGAGAGAGAGAGAATGGAGGGGAGAGAGAGAGAGAGAGAATAGAGAGAGAGAGAGAGAGAGAGAGAGAGAGAGAGAGAGAGAGAGAGAGAGAGAGAGAGAGAGAGAGAGAGAGAGAGAGAGAGAGAGAGAGAGAGAGAGAGAGAGAGAGAGAGAGAGAGAGAGGGGAGAGAGAGAGAGAGAATGAGGGGGAGAGAGAGAGAGAGAGAGAATGAGGGGAGAGAGAGAGAGAGAGAGAGAGAGAGAGAATGAGGGGGAGAGAGAGAGAGAGAGAATGAGGGGGAGAGAGAGATAGAATGGAGGGGAGACAGAGAGAGAGAGAGAGAGAGAGAGAATGAGGGGAGAGAGAGAGAGAGAGAGAGAGAGAGAGAGAGAGAGAGAATGAGGGGGGAGAGAGAGAGAGAATGAGGGGGAGAGAGAGAGAGAATGGAGGGGGAGACAGAGAGAGAGAGAGAGAATGGAGGGGGAGAGAGAGAATGGAGGGGGAGAGTAGAGGGGAAAAAGAAAAGGGGTAGAGAGAAAAACAGGGGAGCAGAGTGACAGGGGGAGAAGAGAGGATGAAAACAGAGATAGAGAGGGGGAGAAAGAGGTGGAGTATTGGGGGAGGAGTATCAGCAGGATGACATAGGACCCTATCTCTCCCCCCGGTTGGTTCTTGTTGACAGAACCATCTAAAACAAGCTCGGCAGCCACATGAAGGTATAACAAGCCTGAGCTAACTGAGGTGTTCATTAACATGCTAGCTAAATCCAATGAGAGAACCACATTCTCTGAACTACCAGGACAATAAAAACATTCCAATCCCATTGTCCCAAACAACTTACAGTAATGACAACTAATGATAGTACTGATCTGTACGAACCCCTTTCCTGCAGTCAAATGACCAAATCGCCCTCTAGTGGCTTCATGGGTGGAATGTTATTAATATGTTTCATAATTTCATAATTAATAAACATTTTTTAAATGTACCTGCCGAAAATCCTGTGTTTCTATGTCAAATGGTTTTGTTAAATTTCAGTCTTCTGTGATGTATATAAAGTGTAATATTGGGATGCAAACTCAAAATTAAATACATTTCAACTCTATATACAGGTGTCTTCTTTTTTAAGCCCATAACCATGTGTGTGAGGTGTATACTTTTGTTTCAAAGTAGATTTGTTTAAGACTACCAAGAAACACTGTGTGACCCTGATTTAGCCCACTGCAGTAATTAAAACACAAAGTAAAAATAAAAAAGTCATGTGAAATATGTATTTAATATGTTGCATATAACATTTAATGTATAAACAGTTGGTATCAAGGAAAATGAATGATATGACACTGATCTGCTGCTCTGCAGACAATGAATCCATGCTACTAAGCACCATTATAGCTGAATTGATGTCCTGAAAAGCGTTTAAACACAAGCGTGTAAAATCCCCATGACACCATCTTGATGCGGCAGTTAGCAGCAACAGGCTTTCCAGCTGTGGTGTGGCTGTGAGTCTGTCCTACAGCCGGCTCTGCTCGGCTCTCTCTGCTGTCTGCCATGCAGCGCAGGAGCCAGGGCTGACTGTTGCTCAGCCCCTCAATTTCCCCTCTGAAGACCTGGGTTCAAATAATATTGAAAATCTTTCAAATACTTTTAGCATTTGATGTACTCTGCTTGGAGTGCCAGATGGGCAGGGTTTGCAAGTTCATGTCTTTTCTATTGGTTCCATTGCAACAGACAAGCTCAATCCAGCACAGAAAAAGTATTTGAAATTATTTTAAATAGTATTTGAACCCAGGTCTGGAAACCTGGTCTGAAAACCCCCTCATTTCCCCTGGGCCTTCTGGCTCTCAGACTTGAATAAGTTCTCCACCAGTCGCTGCTTGCCAATGGAGACCCAAAGAGGCAAAGTCTAGACATCCACTGCCAGTCTGAAACACACGTTATGTAGACGTAAAGACCTGGTGTGATGTCTGACAACCATAAAAAAAAATATATATATATATATATTTAGGTATGGCTTCCCCTCAAAACTGTTTGTTAATTCATCAAACAAGCCATAAAAACTTGATGTGATTGCCAACAACTATTTCAAAGCAAAACAACAAGTAATTGAGCCTTGGCTGCCCCTCAAACTATGTGTAAGTGTATTGATGTATTTTTCCTCCAATGGGTCTGGATCGGGGGCATGAGAAGAATGGTCTATGTCGTTCATAGCCTGTTGAGTCCTGCTGAGATGAGTTTCCAGACAATTATCATAAGGTTCTTTGAAGCCGGACCAGGCTTGTTATGAGCAGGCCAGGGTGGGAAATAAACAGCCATGTCAGGGGCTCAGGGGCTCTGTGAAGGAGCCAGATGTGCAAACCTCCCAAGTGAATCTAAAAACTAGTGGTGGCATTTCCAAGCGGGCAAAACATGTTGAAATTACGTGATTCCAACCAGATAACATCCAACTGGTTGTATTGATGTCATTTCAACCAGTTTTGCCCGCTCACTCTTCACCTCAGAGTTCTTCTGGCAGGAGGCGATTGTTGTGAATGTTCAAAACAAATCAATGACCTTATCACACAACAATGTCCTAGAATACCACACCTGACAAAACACGGCTACTAGCTAACTGACCAATGTTTTGACACAGGAAACAGAGGAATGAAAAAGGTTATGAAGTGAAACATAAACAGAATGGCCACTACAATTGATCATGAATCATGAATCAGGTGTTCATTCATTCCAGCGTGGCCAACAGACGTCCTGTTTGTTTCCCTCAGGCTGTCCAGAGGGAAGCCCCAGACCAAAGGATATACGCATGGTATGCCAGGAATGCAGGTAGATGAATGCCTCAGTAAGTCAGGTCGTGGCCGGCCGGACCTTTTGACACCCTACCAAGTCAGTCAGAGTGTTAGCTAGAGTTCTGCTGTGTATACATACACACTGTGTCCCCACCAAATGGCACTCTATTCCCTATATAGCGCACTATAGCCCTACAGGCCATGGTCAAAAGTAGTGCATTATTCTAGGGAATATGGTGCCATTTGGGACAAAACATCAATCTGGTCACGTCTGTCAACAAGAAGACATTTACCATGTTTCCTTACACCACCCACTTTGAGTATCATTCACTGTTGGATGCCGGGAAACCCTCAACACTCTCTCTCAAAATACAGTGAAAAACCGAAGTGACTCACAACCCTAGTGAGAGATGGGGGGAGATAGAGGGGAAGGTCCAAACAGTAGGCATGATTATAACATTAGCGAAGCCGATACCAAGATGGTCTTCTGAGTGGTAAAATGACTACATCACCAAGCTAGTTTCTGTGTGATGGGCTACGTCCCCAATGACACACTATTCCCTATAGTGCCCCACTTTTGACCAGAGCCCTATGGGCCATGGTCAAGAGTAGTGCGCTACATGGGGAATAGTGTGCCATTGGGGACGCAAACGTAGTGTTAAAGCCATAACCCATTAGTCCTTCAACTGGATTTACAGCCGCCTGTCCCTGTGTGGGTCGGAACGTAAAAGAGTAAAAGAGTGCAGCACAAAAGGCACCATGGGATGAGGGCCCCTGTTTAAACAACCCAACCAACAGAGTCCCCATTGTATTGAGGAGGAAACCACTTCTATCCAGAGGAAAGGCTAGGGGCTCACTGCAGCTGCACCAGAGAGAGCAGCATGCAATCCCCACTACCCCCTACACCCCCCTTTTACTTCATACCAACACACACACTCATGCATGCACATACACACACTAACACATTCACATATAGATAAATACAGCCGCCACAGTCCCTCATACATAAACAACACTTGACAATGTGAACCACATTAAGGATCAAACAAAATGACTTATTGTACAGAGGCCGTACAACAAACTATGTATGCTCGTTCCATAGACACAGTCAACTTCATATCCCAAAGTCACAGCGAGGAGAACACTGTTTGTGTTCAGCCTCCAGCCTAGACCATTAAAGTTGAAGTCTTGAGTACTCTTGAACAGTATCAAGGTGGTCAGTTGAATGACTGCCTTAAAATAATGGAATGGAAGAATGGAATGGAATAATCCTTGTTCAGTCAGGTGGGTCACATGAAGAAGCTCACAGAGTCATTGACGTTCCATGTGCGTAGAGACACTCTGTATCTGTTCAGTCATGCTCTTCAACTTGACCTGGCTTTTCAAAATAACTGCTCTGCTCAGAAAAGCACTAAAACCTATCGGTCTGGGCCCATAAAGACTAACCCATAATGGGGACTAGCTATAGCCTGAGGGAGAGAGAGCCAGGTGGAACTGCCTTCACTTGGACTATGGTCCCACAGTCCCTCCTCTCCTCTCTGTAGCTGTATGGAGCCTGGTCCTGGCCTTGGCGGTGACAGAGACATATGTACGATTCTCCCAGCGGGAGTTTGTGGCATAGCAAACAAACAAAAGATGACCCCCCAACACCACACACACACACTGCCTCTTTAGAACTGTCGAATGGGTTGGCAGAGGTTGGCGTGGTCAGAGGAGATACATAAAATGATTTAAGTTGTCCAATAAACGCTGCACACAGTTTACTCCATTAGTTCCAGCTCAACTCCCTCAGGGGCCTGTTTGTTGATCTAGGATCAGGTCCCCATTTCCATGTAATCTTATTCTTCATTATCTAAAAGGCAAAACAACCCTCCTACTATGAGAAGCTTTGTGAATATGGGCCCAGATCTTTTTAGTGCTCTAGTGCTGTTGCTCTCAGGGCAGAGTGATGTCAGAGGAGAGGGAGGGGGTAGAAGTTGGATTCACTTTGTACTGTAGGTGCTTTCTGTCTCGTGTCACCTCGCTATGGTTCAGTTACCCTTCCTTTCCTTCCTCCAACTTCTCAAAATCTCATTCCACATGAATATCTGTGAGGCCATCCTGACTCGACTCCTTCCAGGTCTTTTTAGTGCTCTCTGATCATAGAAATAGAAGGAATAGGCTAAGGGGCAAACAAAATGGTCAAAGCACCCCTGTGATGAAGACACACCATAGGCAAGTCTCTCCACTTGCGCTCATCAAACTCCCGTCAGTGAAGAGCGCTTTGTTCCCTTGTTGAAATGTTTGTTGTTGCTGTCACAAGTTAAAAAGGATATTTGTTAAAGCCATATTATACTACAATAGCTTCTAGCGTTTCACCGTTCCTTTCCCGTACCGTTTATTGCAACATTTAAGACATTTCTGATTAATGTTGCCTTTTCTTACCCCCTGAGTGGTAGCGATGTTTGTAGTGCACATGAGCGTTCACAACACTCACGAAGTTCCTATGATGATTTTTATTTCGGTAACATATAGGCCTATTTGTGTGCTGTTTAGTCCTGAAAGCTTCGCAGTCTCCGTGGTTGTCACTATGAACGCGCATAGATGTACCTGGCCTGTTTTGGGATGTTCTCATCATTTCACATTTGGTAACTCATTGGGGAGGCTGCATTTGAGCCGAGGAGACCCCACAAACAAACAAGAAATAAGACAAAAAAACAGAAAACTTGAGAGTGCATAACTATTCCCCCCCCCCCCAAAGTCAATACTTTGTAGAGCCACCTTTTGCAGCAATTACAGCTGCAAGTCTCTTGGGGTATGTCTCTATAAGCTTGGGACATCTAGCCACTGGGATTTTTGCCCATTCTTCAAGGCAAAACTGCTCCAGCTCCTTCAAGTTGGATGGGTTCCGCTGGTGTACAGCAATCTTGAAGTCATACCACAGATTCTCAATTGGATTGAGGTCTGAGCTTTGACTAGGCCATTCCAAGACATTTAAAGGTTTCCCCTTAAACCACTCGAGTGTTGCTTTAGCAGTATGCTTAGGGTAATTGTCCTGCTGGAAGGTGAACCTCCGTCCCAGTCTCAAATTCTGGAAGACTGAAACAGGTTTCCCTCAAGAATTTCCATGGATTTAGCGCCATCTATCATTCCTTCAATTCTGACCAGTTTCCCAGTCCCTGCCGTTGAAAAACATCCCCACAGCATGATGCTTCACTGTGGAGATGGTGTTCTTGGGGTGATGAGAGGTGTTGGGTTTGCGCCAGACATAGCGTTTTCCTTGAGGGCCAAAAAGCTCAATTATAGTCTCATTTGACCAGAGTACCTTCTTTCATATGTTTGGGGAGTCTCCCACATGCCTTTTGGCGAACACCAAATGTGTTTGCTTATTTTCTTCTTTAAGTAATGGCTTTTTTCTGGCCACTCTTCAGTAAAGCCCAGCTCTGTGGAGTGTACGGCTTAAAGTGGTCCGATGGACAGATACTCCAATCTCTGCTGTGGAGCTTTGCAGCTCCTTCAGGGTTATCTTTGGTCTCTTTGTTGCCTCTCTGATTAATGCCCTCTTTGCCTGGTCCATGAGTTTTGGTGGGTGGCCCTCTCTTGGCAGGTTTGTTGTGGTGCCATATTCTTTCAATTTTTTTTACAATGGATTTAATGGTGCTCCGTGGGATGTTCAAAGTTTCTGATATTTTTTTATAACCCAACCCTGATCTGTACTTCTCCACAACTGTGTCCCTGACCTTTTTGGAGAGCTCCTTGGTCTTCATGGTGCAACTTGCTTGGTGGTGCCCCTTGCTTAGTGGTGTTGCAGACTCTGGGGTCTTTCAGAACAGGTGTATATATACTGAGATCATGTGACAGATCATGTGACACTTAGATTGCACACAGGTGGACTTTATTTAACTAATTATGTGACTTCTGAAGGTAATTGGTTGCACCAGATCTTATTTAGGGGCTTCATAGCAAAGGGGGTGAATACATATGCACGCACCACTTTTCCGTTATTAATTTCTTTGAATTTTTTGAAACAAGTTATTTTTTTCATTTCACTTCAACAATTTGGACTATTTTGTGTATGTTCATTAAATGAAATACAAATACAAATCAATTTAAATTACAGGTTGTAATGCAACAAAATAGGAAAAATGCCAAGAGGGATGAATACTTTTGCAAGGCACTGTATATACAGTGAGGGAAAAAAGTATTTGATCCCCTGCTGATTTTGTAAGTTTGCCCACTGACAAAGAAATTATCAGTTTATAATTTTAATGGTAAGTGTATTTGAACAGTGAGAGACAGAATAACAACAAAAATCCAGAAAAACGCATGTCAAAAATGTTATAAATTGATTTGCATTTTAATGAGGGAAATAAGTATTTGACCCCTCTGCAAAACATGACTTAGTACTTGGCAAAACCCTTGTTGGCAATCACAGAGGTCAGACGTTTCTTGTAGTTGGCCACCAGGTTTGCACACATCTCAGGAGGGATTTTGTCCCACTCCTCTTTGCAGATCTTCTCCAAGTCATTAAGGTTTCGAGGCTGACGTTTGGCAACTCGAACCTTCAGCTCCCTCCACAGATTTTCTATGGGATTAAGGTCTGGAGACTGGTTAAGCCACTCCAGGACCTTAATGTGCTTCTTCTTGAGCCACTCCTTTGTTGCCTTGGCCGTGTGTTTTGGGTCATTTTCATGCTGGAATACCCATCCACGACTCATTTTCAATGCCCTGGCTGAGGGAAGGAGGTTCTCACCCAAGATTTGACAGTACATGGCCCCGTCCATCGTCCCTTTGATGCGGTGAAGTTGTCCTGTCCCTTTAGCAGAAAAACACCCCCAAAGCATAATGTTTCCACCTCCATGTTTGACGGTGGGGATGGTGTTCTTGGGGTCATAGGCAGCATTCCTCCTCCTCCAAACATGGCGAGTTGAGTTGATGCCAAAGAGCTCAATTTTGGTCTCATCTGACCACAACTCTTTCACCCAGTTCTCCTCTGAATCATTCAGATGTTAATTGGCAAACTTCAGACGGGCATGTATATGTGCTTTCTTGAGCAGGGGGACCTTGCGGGCGCTGCAGGATTTCAGTCCTTCACTGCGTAGTGTGTTACCAATTGTTTTCTTGGTGACTATGGTCCCAGCTGCCTTCAAATCAAATCAAATCAAATGTTATTGGTCACATGCGCCGAATACAACAGGTGCAGACATTACAGTGAAATGCTTACTTACAGCCCTTAACCAACAGTGCATTTATTTTTTACAAAAAAAGTTAAAATAAAACAACAACAAAAAAAGTGTTGAGAGAAAAAAGAGCAGAAGTAAAATAAAGTGACAGTAGGGAGGCTATATATACAGGGGGGTACCGTTGCAGAGTCAATGTGCGGGGGCACCGGCTAGTTGAGGTAGTTGAGGAGTTAAAGTGACTATGCATAAATAATTAACAGAGTAGCAGCAGCGTAAAAAGGATGGGGTGGGGGGGCAGTGCAAATAGTCCGGGTAGCCATGATTAGCTGTTCAGGAGTCTTATGGCTTGGGGGTAGAAGCTGTTGAGAAGTCTTTTGGACCTAGACTTGGCACTCCAGTACCGCTTGCCGTGCGGTAGCAGAGAGAACAGTCTATGACTAGGGTGGCTGGAGTCTTTGACAATTTTGAGGGCCTTCCTCTGACACCGCCTGGTATAGAGGTCCTGGATGGCAGGAAGCTTGGCCCCAGTGATGTACTGGGCCGTACGCACTACCCTCTGTAGTGCCTTGCGGTCGGAGGCCAAGCAGTTGCCATACCAGGCGGTGATGCAACCAGTCAGGATGCTCTCGATGGTGCAGCTGTAGAATTTTTTGAGGATCTGAGGACCCATGCCAAATCTTTTCAGTCTCCTGAGGGGGAATAGGCTTTGTCGTGCCCTCTTCACGACTGTCTTGGTGTGTTTGGACCATGATAGTTCGTTGGTGATGTGGACACCAAGGAACTTGAAGCTCTCAACCTTGAGATCATTGACAAGATCCTCCCGTGTAGTTCTGGGCTGATTCCTCACCGTTCTCATGATCATTGCAACTCCACGAGGTGAGATCTTGCATGGAGCCCCAGGCCGAGGGAGATTGACAGTCTTTTGTGTTTCTTCCATTTGCGAATAATCGCACCAACTGTTGTCACCTTCTCACCAAGCTGCTTGGCGATGGTCTTGTAGCCCATTCCAGCCTTGTGTAGGTCTACAATCTTTGTCCCTGACATCCTTGGAGAGCTCTTTGGTCTTGGCCATGGTGGAGAGTTTGGAATCTGATTGATTGATTACTTCTGTGGACAGGTGTCTTTTATACAGGTAACAAGCTGAGATTAGGAGCACTCCCTTTAAGAGTGTGCTCCTAATCTCAGCTCGTTACCTGTATAAAAGACACCTGGGAGCCAGAAATCTTTCTGATTGAGAGGGGGTTAAATACTTATTTCCCTCATTAAAATGCAAATCAATTTATAACATTTTTGACATGCGTTTTTCTGGATTTTGTTGTTGTTATTCTGTCTCTCACTGTTCAAATAAACCTACCATTAAAATTATAGACTGATAATTTCTTTGTCAGTGGGCAAACTTACAAAATCAGCAGGGGATGAAATACTTTTTTCCCTCACTGTATATACATATTTGTAAATATATTTGAATTGTACATTTATCACCATCATCACCAGCGCTGTGTAAATACATTTGATCACAATTTATACCTCTACCTGCCTGCCTCCTGCTGAATCTTTGTCCTTATGACTGCAAGAAGGCCCCTATTTTACAATCCTAGGCTGGTAATTTGTCCACTCATGACTCATGGGTAATTTCGACTTCTGTTTCTATCTCTCTCTGACTACTGCTGATGTCATTGGAGGGGTGGAGGAGTCACTGTCAGCACTTTCTGTCTCATTTCACTTCACTATGGTTCACTTAACCCTCTCACTGGGCACACCACGTCATTTCAACGTGGATAATTGGGTAATATTTGGTTGAGCTGTTGATCAATGAGATTACAACCTATGTTCACCCACTCAAAAAGACAGCCAAAAGTTAGTTGAATTTCAATGTGTTATCACTATGCTTTCAACCATCTAAAAGCACAACCAAATTCCAATGGAAAAACAATGTTAGATTTTTGGTTTAGTTGTCACCCAAATGTCTATCACGGCGCTTTCAACCATTTAAAAGCACAGCAAAAATAAAATGGGAATACAATGTCAGATAATTTGTTTATTTATACAACAGATTAATGTGTTATCACTGTGTTTCATCTAATAGCAGAACCAAATGACCTGGATTGCAGTTGAGATTACATTAAAAGTACATGGTGCAAGTGATCAATGCTGTTCAAGATTCTGCACAGCAATTGTGAAGATCTCCACAGACCTGTGATGACCTATGCATGCAATCTTGAACATGCACACTTTATATGATTACATATGGAGAAATGTATAGTTACAGTAAGTAACCTCAAAATGTAGCCATGGATGTGTTACTCATTTTAAGGTTCAATGTTACATTAGTTTGTAAGAAAGTCTTAAAGCTGCAGTATGTAACTTTTTAGGTGACCTGACCAAATTCACCTAGAAAGTGAGTTATAGATATGTAATTCTCATTTAAAGCAAGTCTAAGAAGCTGTAGCTCTGTTCTATGTGCGCTATTTCTATGCTTCCCATTCTTAAGTTTCATTTTTGCGTCTTTTACTTTAGTTTTTTTTACACCAGCTTCAAACAGCTTATTGAAAATATACTTCACAGCAGTATTTATGGTACAATGATTCTCTACACTTGCTTGTTTTGTCACATAAACTGAAATTAAGCGAACTATTCAAATTTTAGCAACCAGGAAAGGGCAGAGCGATTTAACTTGAGACTATTTACTGTATTACAAATGTAATATTTTATTGTGTTTGGTTGACAACGCAACCAAATATCAACATTTAAAGGAGATGTATCTACTGTTTGGATAGTTCCATCTGAGCCACTAGCTTAATCCCATTCTTTAACTTTTATATTTGGTTGAGTTGGAGACGTGAATCCAACATATAATTTTTAAACTTGTCAACAAGTTAATAGGCTATTTGTTGTATTTCAGAGATGTATCTTCTGACACTGACTTTAATTCCAGTTTGTCTACAAATTAATATTTGATATGTTGGATTCACCTCTCCATCTCAACCAAAATGTAAGTTAAAGAATAGGACTAAATCAAATCAAACTTGAAACTGACTTTAAATCAAGTTTGATTTGATTTAGTAGGATGGGAGACCAAAGGGTAGCTGTAGATAGATCAATTATCCAGGAGGTGCTGCTCAGCCTGTTGTTTTCTGTCAGATAGTGGATAAAACGTGGAAGATCTGACGTAGTTTTAAAGCTACAAATTCAACATATTTTATACAAGGTTTGTCTATATTGAAATTAGGTTACCATGATGACATAATCTCATGGTTGAAATTACACCCTCGAAACAACTGTTTACGTTGATGACTTTTTTTGTATCCAATGTATGAATGTATTTTCCATGTAGATTCCACGTCACAATACGTTTAATTAAGTTGAAACAATGTTAATTCAACCAGTTTGTGCCCAGTGGGCTACTTTCCTTCCTCCAACCTCTCAAAATGTCATTCCACACGAATATCCGTGAGCTCGTGCAAACCAGAGGGACTTTCCTGCCTGTACCACAATCAAACCTCGGAGTATGGTGCAACTCTCAGCAACACTCTGGTTGTGTCCCAAATGGCAACGTATTCCCTATATAGTGCACTATTTTTGACTAGAGCCCTATGACTCTGTTAGGGTGGACTCCAACCAACGTAATCAAGTAGAGAAAATAACCACAGTCACTTTCCCAACATCTTTTAAAGATGTGTGTGTGTATGTGTACTGTTCAAACCGTTGGTAATTTCAGCACAGCAGCAGGCAGCACAGTGGCAGGCAGTACAATGGCAGGCAGCCAGTTCAAAGGGAATCTTCCCTCTGTGAGCCTAGCTGTGGCCCCAGCCCAGACCTGACCACAGGAATCCAGCGGTGGAGTGGAGGGGTGCGGGGGCATACACACACATGCACACACACACACACGCACACACACACACACACACACACACACACACACAGCACTGGAGTGGAGTAGTGCGGGGGCACTTTGAAAGAAGATCCATCCAGAACTCCAAGGCCCCAGCCCCCATTCCTACTGCTCCAGCCATACACACCTTTCAAACCCCCCCACCACCTCGCATCTCTTTCATAAGGAGAAAGGCATATGGAGAAGGTTAGCTCATAAGCCAGCCCCTAATTTGGTGAGTAGGACGTAAGGAATCCGAAGGAAGGAAATCCCATGCTGCAACAGTGAGAGATAAGTTCCATTTTTCATGTAGTATTCCATAAGGCTTAGCTAGTATCCCACAAACCCATAGCGTTTAAAGTCAAAGCTCCCTAGTATCCCACAAACCCATAGCGTTTAAAGTCAAAGCTCCCTAGTATCCCACAAACCCATAGCGTTTAAAGTCAAAGCTTCCAAGGACACAATAATGAGTAGGTAAGGGAAAACGACGAAAGACTTGAGACTCCTGAGAGGGATAAGATTACCCTGCGCTTTGACGCTGACACCCAGTATCCGTGCATAGATATACACTGATTGCACATGTGTATCTAGCGAGTATAGTGTCCATGTGTCTGGTTGCATCCCAAATGGCAGCCTATTTCCTATGGGCACTGGTCAAAAGTAGTGCACTATGTAGGGAATATAGTGTCATTTGAGGGAGAAAAGATGTTGGGCAGACCGCTGTTTCCAGCCACAGAAGAAGATAAACAGTGCCAGTGCTGTTTCTGAAGAGAGAGAGAGGGAGAGAGTGTTCATTTCTGATTGTTTATTTCACTTCTGTTTATTATCTATTCACTTGCTTTGGCAATGTAAACATATATTTCCCTTTGAATTGAATTGAATTGAGAGAGAGAGAGAGAGAGAGAGAGAGAGAGAGAGAGAGAGAGAGAGAGAGAGAGAGAGAGAGAGAGAGAGAGAGAGAGAGAGAGAGAGAGAGAGAGAGAGAGAGAGAGAGAGAGAGAGAGAGAGAGAGAGAGAGAGAGAGAGAGAGAGAGAAAAGAGGAGATGCCTTTAGCACATGCTCCCGGTTAGACTTGACCCAACCAGACTGCAAGAAGTACTCTAATTTAACCCAGGGGTCTCATCCCATCCCCTTGCCCCCCTCCACTCAGACCCTCCTCCATCTTCCTCTCCCTCCTCTCCCATCCATAGAAGAGTGATTCTGCTAAAGTCATTACCGTATTGCTGTGGATATTACTGCACTGGCACAGCCTGCACCCATGATATCATAATGTGCTGCTGCCATTCCAAAGGCCAAGGGATGTCTGGAGCTGCCTGCCTCTGTCTGAGAGGAGGAGGCTGCCCCACCAGACACAGACATATTCGAACATCCCTAGTACACACATATCCTGACAGACACAAACGCTCACAAGCAGTAATGCACATTCACACCACAGGAGGTTGGTGGCACCTTAATTTGGGAGGACGGGCTCGTGGTAATGGCTGAAGCGGAATTGGTGGAATGGTATCAAATACATCAAACATATGGTTTCCACTGTATGCACATCTGTACACAGCGGAAACGCAACAGGGGGAGATGGAAGAATGTTGTGATAAGAGAATTATATTTATGGAAAACAGTTATGAAATACCACTTATACTGATTATTTTATTTGCATAGACAATTCCACCATGCTTCTTGTAACAAAATGGAGACAGGAAACATGTTTGATTCAAAGAAAATATGACCAATAGAAATGTTTTTCCCCAATCTATTGTAGGAAACAGAGTGAAACAACAATGTAAAATCCCTGAGATTGTTTTCAGCAAATAGTACCATTCTCTCTGCGAAGGAAAACCCCCAGTGTGACCTGAACTCTAATCACGGCCAGTTAGCCAAGCCATGGTGCTCTCTTCCTGACAACCTCCAGCTTCAAGATGGTGTGTGTGTCTCCCTCTACTTCCTCCAACTTCAAGATGGTGTGTGTGTCTCCCTTTATTACCTCTAACTTCAAGATGGTGTGTGTGTCTCCCTTTATTACCTCTAACTTCAAGATGGTGTGTGTGTCTCCCTCTATTACCTCCAACTTCAAGATGGTGTGTGTCTCCCTCTATTACCTCCAACTTCAAGATGGTGTGTGTGTCTCCCTCTACTACCTCCAACTTCAAGATGGTGTGTGTCTCCCTCTACTACCTCCAACTTCAAGATGGTGTGTGTGTCTCCCTCTACTACCTCCAACTTCAAGATGGTGTGTGTGTCTCCCTCTACTACCTCCAACTTCAAGATGGTGTGTGTGTCTCCCTCTACAACCTCCAACTTCAAGATGGTGTGTGTGTCTCCCTCTACTACCTCCAACTTCAAGATGGTGTGTGTGTGTGTGTCTCCCTCTACTACCTCCAACTTCAAGATGGTGTGTGTGTGTCTCCCTCTACTACCTCCAACTTCAAGATGGTGTGTGTGTCTCCCTCTACTTCCTCCAACTTCAAGATGGTGTGTGTCTCCCTCTATTACCTCCAACTTCAAGATGGTGTGTGTGTCTCCCTCTACTTCCTCCAACTTCAAGATGGTGTGTGTGTGTCTCCCTCTACTACCTCCAACTTCAAGACTGGAGCTTTGACGTCTCTTTATCTCCTGAACAGAGGCAGCAGGCAGTGCTGAGCACAGACCATTGTCACGATAAGTCCACTAAAAACACACAGGCATGTTGTTCTTTCTCACAAAATTAAACAAAGTCAATGAAGTATCTGGAGCTACTGGTGGGTTGACAGGGAGGATGATAGTGTTAGTGGAGTTGTACTATCTTGTATCTATCTTGCAGTATCTTGTATTGGTATATTTTCCCATGATTCAGTATATCCAGTTTGATCTATGAAAAGGGCCTTCAAGTTACCACCATAGTTGATATCTCTTGTTTTGGTATATGTTTTCATGATTTATCCAGTTCAATCAATGACGTATCGTATTTGTCTATTATGACATAGAGATTAACATAAACTCGCCAGTACGCATGCAAGATTTGGTTCTGGGTTCTGGGATTACGTAAAGTGATTAGTCTACTTTCTGTCATTGTCGTGATTTAAGAACTAACGTTTCTAACCAAGGCACTAATGGCCATGAGAGGACACAGTATTGTTGATACATAACATACCCCTTGCTGCGGTGCTGTGCCCTCTGGAAAATATGATGTCTAAAAATATCTGTTTCTGCATGACCCCTAACAGTCATAACTAAGTGAAAACAGCTTCTAGCTGAGCATGGCCTATGATTACCACCCACTGGCTCCTGCAGGCAGTCCTCTATGGGGGAGAGATTATGTGAAATATGTGGGTATTTGTTATAATAGTTTGTCATGATAGCTCAAGGCTGAGACTTTAGCACAGCAGTCAACAAGTGCAGGGATTTGATCGGGACAACATAGCAAATCAGGGAAAAGTCATTAAAAGTAGGCTATTTGTATGGGGGTAGGTTCGTTTCAATGGTATAGAAATAGAGGATGATGTTAGAAAAGCAAGAATTCCTGATCCCTGAGCAGTTTGTCACTGTGCTGGCTTGAGTCTCTTCACATAGTAACCAGAGCAAATATCTCTGGCTACAGATAGTTGTCATACTGTCACGTCTCCTCCCGTTGCTCCCCTCCGGTGCTCTGATTCGCCGGTTTACTGAGCCACCGGTCTGATCGCACCACCTCGGCAACACCGGAATGGAAACCCAACGCACCCTAATCACCTCCAGCGCACCTGCACCTCATCATCTCATCACCACCCCTATTTAGCCCTGGACTGTTCTGTATGATGTTGTGTGTGATTGTTAAGCTTTGTGTCGTGTACTCTATCATTGTTATTTCTCTTTCTCATTGTTTAGTAAACCTTGACCTTGTTGATTCCTGCGTCTGCGTCCTGCCTCTTCGTATCCTCAGTACTCGTCACACATACTATCTGATACTAGCACACGTGGGGCCTGAGTAAGTGGGTTTCTCACTGAGCTGCTGCCTTAAGTCTCTTGACCACAGAAACATAAGTAATAATCCTATATAATGTGTTCTAATTCTATTTCTATCCTCTTGGTATAGTGGCTACAGAACGCTACAGTCGTAGTAGAGGCTAAATGGGATATCTGGCAGGACAGTGTTGAGATGGCTCTGTGCCAGAGTAACAGAGAGACATGGACAGACATGAATGTCCCTAGGCGGACTGATATACAGTTACAGAGTACAGTATACAAGAGGCAGGTATTCTCAGGAAAGATGTTGATTGGTTTAATTAGCTGTAGAGTGCAGTACAGTAAAGTACAGTACAGTAGAGTACAGTACAGTACGGTAGAGTATAGTATAGTACAGTAAAGTACAGTAGAGTATCATACAAGAAGATGCCAGCTGCAGTGTTTCTGCGACATGCAATAGTGTTACTGTAGAGTCCGTCCACAGAGGCTAAACTCAGGCCAGGTGTGATGTGGTGTGGTGAGGTTGGTCATATAAGTGGGAAACACTAGACTAGCACTTGTGAGCAAACACATTTGTCGGCGGATAACATGACGTACTGACATGGTCAGTGGACGCCATATTGGCAGAGAAATAATGTTTTGATTCATGGTGGAATTAAGTGATTAGTCTTTCTTTGTTTGGACTATTAAATTGGTGGTTTGGAGGGACATGAGAATTGGGGACAGTTTGTTTTGAAAGAATGACAAGGAACCTCGCTTTCTAATGTAAGAATAAGAAATAGTTTGCATTACCACGGCTATTGACACAGCTATGTAAAACATTTTTCCGATAGTGCTGAGAGTTTTTGTCACCATAAGATTTCTTAAAATGATTAAAGTGTTTATATAAACGTATGCACCACAGAGAACGCACTGCAATTGTCTCTGCACTATTTAATTATTTACAATACAGAGATTATTTGTGCCATTCCATTCAGAACCAATTTGTTTTGGAATCAAAGGCATTCCAAACAATAAAAACAAAGTCCACCAACTTTAAATTTTTGATCACTTTGGTCCATAACAGTGCATCATTATTATGCACAACGAAAGTATCTTCTTGCCCTCTTGATTTAGGATGACAGACACGCTTGACACTTCAGCTGTTGATCAATGGATAAAGTGGGTGTTGACTGTGTGCACAGCATCACAAAGCCCCAGCGCAACTCAAGCCTGTGAAGCGGGACGGCATGCAAAGATGGTGAGGGGGCAATAGAGGAGAGAGGGTGGTTCTCTTTTACGAGCTCCCGGGTGTGGGAGTTTTAGGGGAATTCAGAAAATGTTGTCGGAATCTGTCAGCGAATTATCTAAATGCTACTGTGACTAAACTTGAAATAAAAAAAGGTGAATTCCATAGGGAATTTTGCCAATACGTGTCATGAAAGGTTTGAAAATGAAAGTGAATTGTACTCTGAAAACTAGCCAATTCTTGAACTTTGGTAAATTAGCCCAAAGCCTCGAGTTGACTTTTTTGAAACAAAAGAACCTAGTGGGAGAAACAGAGGGTGTGGGGGTGGGACAGAACGGGTCGGCCGATTTAGAATATCAGCAACTCTATCATTACAGGTGAAGAAAGTAAAAGTGGGATAGGTTAGTTTTGCTCACTCTTATGATGATATCTTGCTTTCCACAAGAAGTACACACGAGACAACATAAACTGATCCATTGTCTTACTGTAAACAACATCACAGTGTACTGTCAGAAATATGTATTGTCTTGTTTAACCATTTGTGTTTGATAATGGTTAATCTTACTGATGTTAGAAACCTCTTTGGGGCTTATTGACCAACTGTGATGCATATTTTTAAAGGAATAATATCTTAAAAGAAAAATAACAAATAAGTGTTGCTGTGTGAATCCATGAGATGTTTTTGAGCTGTTTCACCGAATCAAAGGGTGAAACTTTGGGCTACTAATTAAAAACAAACAGAAAATTCACACGTAGGCCTACTCCTAATCATATGGTAGGTAATATGTTCTGTAGCGTGTACAATTTCAGCATGGCAGATCAGTATGTAGCCTAATGTTGTTGTTTTTTTATGTTAATTGTGCGCTTCAGAAGTTTCATATGGCCCTCTCTGTGACAATCTGGAGCGCAGGAAACCAAACCAAGGAGCCATTTCAATTCAAACATGTATCTGAGGCAGCAGTCACTTACCAAAACTAAAGCAAATCTCTCCTCCAACTCCGACTGGTCAGGCATGGGCACTTTCAATGGCATTATATGATGCTTCATATTGTCCGACTGTCCATCCACACTTTCAATATTCCCCATGGTTAAAAGCAGTACTGTATCCTTTTAGTAGAATAAATAAAGTTCCCTCTTCCGACGTTTTTCCACAGTTTTTCCAAAAGTGCGAAAATTCCGTCTTCCTCCAAAATGCAGCAGTGCGTTATTACAAATCAGCCACTTCTGTTCCAAAAGTTCCCGTTTAAATCAAACGTTTACACAACACCAGTTCCATACTGTCTCATTTAAAAAATAACTTATACTTTTGCATTTGTAGAGAACACTCATCTGTATTTTACTCTAAACTGAACCTCATCTCAAAAGTAACAATTGTTTTCTGTTCCAAAGAATGGTTTCCGATTTACCAGGCCAATCCATCTCCATCTATTTCTGTAAAATCTTCTTTCAATAATATACTTTTTAATCCACCCAAATAGCTACTTCTTAGTTGCTGAACTGAACTTTCTTGCCTACGATGCCTTTGCATTCATTATTGTTGTGCGATCCAGATGGTTGTGTGATTCAGTCTAGAAGACTCTTCTATGTTGCTTCCACTCAGAAGGCAGGGGTTCTGTAGTTGTCCCGCCCTTGATAGCGAAACTCTCCCTATTGAGGCGTTGACTTATCAATCACACTGCCTATCGCTCTCTACTCGCACACATCTGTTACGCCTCGATCACACCGACAGTTTTATTGCGCAAAATGGTATGCAGCATTATCTGGATATGTGTGCAACAAAACTTCAACATTCACCTTCTGCTACCATTTCTGTAAAGCCGTCTACGCATACAATTTGATGCATATGCCCAAATAAATCCAACGTATGCACCACAGAGAACGCACTGGATTTATTGGAAATAAATATGCTTCTGGTGTACCAAAACGTAATTTCTGTTGGTGTGTTTGAGGCGTTAGCAGTAAATTGAGACAGGTCTTGCTACAGTTGGGTAGATTGGGGAGTTTATGTCAGCGCTCTAATGCAACCTGGTGGTTAGCTAATGGAAGTTCATTCATCACGACTACAGCACCAACAATGTGCATACAGTACATCACATGCACCATGTATAACAATGTCTTTATTATGACAGTACTTGAACTTGGCATGAAAGCCCAAAAGCCAGTAAGTCTCATCTTTACTAGATGCTGTTCTTCTACTAATCTCACTGCAACTCCCCTCCAAGTCTCCGACCACTACTTTGTATCCTTTTCTCTCTCCCTCTCCTCCAACACTACTCACTCTGCCCCTACACAGATGGTAATGCGCCGTCGTAACCTTCGCTCTCTCTCTCCCGCTACTCTCTCCTCTTCCATCCTATCATCTCTTCCCTCTGCTCAATCCTTCTCCCTCCAATCTCCTGATTTTGCCTCCTCAACCCTCCTCTCCTCCCTTTCTGCATCCTTTGACTCTCATGTCCCCTATCCTCCCGGCCGGCTCGGTCCTCCCCTCCAGCTCCGTGGCTTGATGACTCATTGCGAGCTCACAGAACAGAGCTCCGGGCAGCTGAGCGGAAATGGAAGAAAACTAGACTCCCTGCGGACCTGGCATCTTTTCACTCCCTCCTCTCTACATTTTCTTCATCTGTTTCTGCTGCTAAGGCCACTTTCTACCACTCTAAATTCCAAGCATCCGCCTCTAACCCTAGGAAGCTCTTTGCCACATTCTTTGCCACATTCTTTGCCCCCCCCCCTCCCTGTCTGTGGATGACTTCGTCAACCATTTTGAAAAGAAGTCAAATGACACTGCTGGTCCTGCTCACACTGCCCTACCCTATGCGTTGACTTCTTTCTCCCCTCTCTCTCCAGATAAAATCTTGCGACTTGTGACGGCAGGCCGCCCAACAACCTGCCCGCTTGACCCTATCCCCTCCTCTCTTCTCCAGACCATCTCTGGTGACCTTCTCCCTTACCTCACCTCGCTGATCAACTCATCCTTGACCGCTGGCTATGTCCCTTCCGTCTTCAAGAGAGCGAGAGTTGCACCCCTTCTCAAAAAACCAACACTCGACCCCTCTGATGTCAACAACTACAGACCAGTATCCCTTCTTTCTTTTCTCTCCAAAACTATTGAGCGTGCCGTCTTTAGCCAACTCTCTTACTATCTCTCTCAGAATGACCTTCTTGATCCAAACCAGTCAGGTTTCAAGACTGGTCATTCAACTGAGACTGCTCTTCTCTGTGTCACGGAGGCTCTCCGCACTGCTAAAGCTAACTCTCTCTCCTCTGCTCTTGTCCTTCTAGACCTGTCTGCTGCCTTTGATACTGTGAACCATCGGATCCTCCTCTCCACCCTCTCCGAGCTGGGCATCTCCGGCGCGGCTCACTCTTGGATTGCGTCCTACCTGACCGGTCGCTCCTACCAAGTGAAGCTGTCTCCGCACCACGTGCTCTCACCACTGGTGTCCCCCAGGGCTCAGTTCTAGGCCCTCTCCTATTCTCGCTATACACCAAGTCACTTGGCTCTGTCATATCCTCACATGGCCTCTCCTATCATTGCTACGCTGACGACACACAACTAATCTTCTCCTTTCCCCCTTCTGATAACCAGGTGGCGAATTGCATCTCTGCATGTCTGGCAGACATATCAGTATGGATGGCGGATCACCACCTCAAGCTGAACCTCGGCAAGACGGAGCTGCTCTTCCTCCCGGGGAAGGACTGCCCGTTCCATGATCTCGCCATCACGGTTGACAACTCCGTTGTGTCCTCCTCCCAGAGTGCGAATAGCCTTGGCGTGACCCTGGACAACACCCTGTCGTTCTCCGCTAACATCAAGGCGGTGACCCGATCCTGTAGGTTCATGCTCTACAACATTCGGAGAGTACGACCCTGCCTTACACAGGAAGCGGCACAGGTCCTAATCCAGGCACTTGTCATCTCCCGTCTGGATTACTGCAACTCGCTCTTGGCTGGGCTCCCTGCCTGTGCCATTAAACCCCTACAACTCATCCAGAATGCCGCAGCCTGTCTGGTGTTCAACCTTCCCAAGTTCTCTCACGTCACCCCGCTCCTCCGCACACTCCACTGGCTTCCAGTTGAAGCTCGCATCTGTTACAAGACCATGGTGCTTGCCTATGGAGCTGTGAGGGGAATGGCACCTCCGTACCTTCAGGCTCTGATCAGTCCCTACACCCAAACGAGGGCACTGCGTTCATCCACCTCTGGCCTGCTGGCTCCCCTACCTCTGCGGAAGCATAGTTCCCGCTCAGCCCAGTCAAAACTGTTCGCTGCTCTGGCACCCCAATGGTGGAACAAGCTCCCTCACGACGCCAGGACAGCGGAGTCACTCACCACCTTCCGGAGACATTTGAAACCCCACCTCTTTAAGGAATACCTGGGATAGGATAAAGTAATCCTTCTACCCCCCCCAAAAAAAATAAAATAAAAAACATACAAAAAAAATAAAAAACATTGTAAAGTGGTTATCCCACTGGCTATAAGGTGAATGCACCTATTTGTAAGTCGCTCTGGATAAGAGCGTCTGCTAAATGACGTAAATGTAATGTAAATGTTTAGTCTACAAGGTTTATACACTCTTAGAAAAAAGGTGCTATCTAGAACCTAAGGGTTCTTCGGCTGTCCCCATAGGAGAACCTATTGCGCAGTGGTCTAAGGCACTGCATCTCAGTGCTTGAGGCGTCACTACAGACCCCCTGGTTCGATTCCAGGCTGTATCACAACCGGCCGTGATTGGGAGTCCCATAGGGCTGCGTACAATTGGCCCAGCGTCGTCCGGGTTTGGCCGGTGTAGGCCGTCATTGTAAATAAAAATGTGTTCTTAACTGACTTGCCTAGTTAAATAAAGGTATAAAAATAAACACTTTTTGGTTCCAGCTAGAACCCCTTTGGGTTCTCCTATTGGGTTGGCCGAAGAACCCTTTTGGAACCCTCTAATCTTATAATGAGATATTGGCTGCCTCACAAATGGCACCTTATTCCCTTAAGCCTTGATCACACCAACAGCGCCGTTGGGCAAAATGGTACACAGCATCATCTGGATACGTGTGCAACAAACCTTCAACATTCACCTTCTGCTACCATTTCTGTCAAGCCGTCTACGCATACAGTTTGATGCATACGTTCGATAAATCCAACGTATGCGCCACACAGAACGTACTGCAACTGCCTCTGCAATGCAATGCTGCAAGGCAAATGGAGTGTTCCATTGGAAATGAATGTACTTCTGGTGTACCAAAATGCAATGACGCTGTCGGTGTGATCGAGGCATTAGGGCTCTGGTCAAAAGCAGTGCAGTATTTAGGGAATAGGGTGCCATTTGGGACAAAGATATTGTTTCACAGAAGAGGTGAGTAAGACGTGGAGGGAAGATTGAAATCATCTTGATTAGAGATTTCTTTTTTTACAGCAAGTGCAAACGTTTAATGAAACAACTACGACACATACATTCAGTGATTAGGCATGTGTTAAAGCAGCAGCATCTTCTCTCTCTCTCTCTCTCTCTCTCTCTCTCTCTCTCTCTCTCTCTCTCTCTCTCTCTCTCTCTCTCTCTCTCTCTCTCTCTCTCTCTCTCTCTCTCTCTCTCTCTCTCTCTCTCTCTCTCTCTCTCTGTCTCTTTCGCTCTCTCTCTCCCCTACTTCTTTATATTGCCTACAAACATTTTAATACATTTTTCAAGCCTTAGCAGTGAGATGACAGCAGGGGGAAGGGAATTTCCTTGCCACAAAATTAGCCTGCTTCTTTCAGAGCCGGTGTCCTGGACACAAATTAAGCCTAGTCCTGAAAAAAAACAGCACTCTCCATGGAATCTCCATTGAACATGCTTCTTAGTATAGAATAGCATTAATCGGTGTCTAGGAAACCAGCCCTCAGGGTTCTTTCAGGGTCTTTTGTCTAACACTAAGTGTTTTATAACAAACAACTTGTAACATGACTCTGATTGACTGACTTATAGCAGACCCCAGGTCACTATTGGCACTACAAATACATACAAATACATACAATTACACACAAACATACTGTATACAACACAATGCTGCCTTGGAATGTGAACATAGACATTAATGATATAGCTACATATTAATCTCCTCCACATATAATGTTCCCTTTATCAAATAAAAGCACAGTGATTCGGATATTGCAATACTGTAAAGCTAGCATGTGTAACATTTTCAGTGGCAAATGTGATGTGCTGGGTCATTTCGTAATACTTCTCCTGAATTATAAAATCAACCCTCAAATATATCTGATTAGAACATTTAAAACTTCTTCATTTGGGACAGAATGAACATATAATCATTATTTTTTTTAAATTGTGCACAAGTATCGGAATACATAAGGCTAACATATAAACATATAAAAACTGGATAAAATAAGGAATTGAAGAGTTAAAACAAAGTTTCTTAAAACATAATTCAAATAATAATTTCAGGAATCAGTAATCATTTCAGTTGGATTGTAAACATCCATGATGGTACATAAAGTCATCACGTTAAGTTGTTGATATCTTTGGAATGAAAGAACTTAAAAACAAAAAACAAAGAAAAAATGTACCCTCAGAGAACAATTAGTTTTTTGAGTAAATAATAAGTTAACTGGTTAGAACAACTCTAAACACCTAAAAGTTGAAACTGTTCTGGATTGTTGCTGCTTTTGTGGTGTTCTGGGGTTGATAAAAATGCATAATCAAACATTAAAAGATACAACAAAACATCACATAATGTGATTGAAGCAAAATGCCTTTTGTGACTTTTAAGTTAATAAAATGTAAGTGCTTTGGTAGCATACACTGAGTGTACAAAACATTGACACCTGCTCTTTCCATCACATAGACTGACCAGGTGAATCCAGGTGAAAGCTATGAACCCTTATTGATGTCACTTGTTAAATCCACTTCAATCAGTGTACATGAAGGGGACATTAAGCTTTGAGACAATTGAGACATGGATTGTGTATGTGTGCCATTCAGAGGGTGAATGGGCAAGACAAACATTTAATTTCCTTTGAACGGGGTATGGTAGTAGGTGCCAGCCACACCAGTTTGTGTCAAGAAGTGCAGCGCTGCTGGGTTTTTCACGCTCAACAGTTTCCCGTGTGTATCAAGAATGGTCCACCACCCAAAGGACATCCAGCCAACCTGACACAACTGTGGGAAGCATTGGAGTCAACATGGGCCAGCATCCATGTGGAACGCTTTCGACACCTTGTAAAGCCCATGCCTCGACAAATTGAGGCTGTTCTGAGGGCAAAAGGGGGTGTGCAACTCACTATTTGGAAGGTGTTCTTAATGTTTTGTGTACTCAGTGTATATTTCTTTAGTAGCAACATAATTGCTTTTATATCAAATATCTATTCAACCAAACAATCTTGAATAAAATGTTCTCATGACTCTGGAATTACACTGTAGTAACACAGACCAAATCTGTCATTGATTGGAGGAATTCAATTTACAGATGAATTGTGTTATTGTTGGGATGATATGTAATGTAAGCAAATATAAAACAAACTGAACAGAAGAAGTGATAGTCAAAGTAACATTGCACTGCAGGAAAGCGAGTCCATCCTCTCATCTAATTGGTCTCCTCTACCAAATCGTACCTGAAAAAGTAACAGATAGGTAGCTTATCAATCAAAGTCATATGGAATGCATATGAATAAATGTAGAAAAGGTAACCCATGGGATGGCACCTACCATTGTGTGTTGCCACTCTTCAGGTCTATCTGATCCAGATCCAGCTGTAACTAAACACAACAACGAAAACACTGGTCAGAGGTCATCTCAAAGGTGCTTAAACCAGGACACAGATCATTAGATAGCCTACAGTAGCTTACCTTTCCAATGAGCTCTCTCTCCCTGCTCATGAAGGAGACGTTGTTTTTGACAGTCAGGTCCAGTCTTCTCTGCATGGATTCCTCCAGAGAGAAGTCAAAGTCAAACCTGCACAAACAGAAAAAGGAAAAGAGATACAATGGCAAATACTAGTATATGACATAACCAGAATGACACATAACTAACTACTGTAGAGCTGCTAGTTTGATATATAGGGCTAGGACTTCAAACATACAAAAATGCAAACAGTACCAGATACTATTACACAAAGCTAACTATGGTATAAGATAGTTATTCCTGCTAAGGTCACATGGTCAGGAAAACTCCTGTCCCTACACATTCCCTCTAGCTTGTCTCCTGATGTCCCCTTCTGTATCACCTCTCGTTGAACTCAGGGTTGAGGTCTCTTTTCTTGGTGTTGGTCTTTCTCTTGGTGGTCCTGTTCTTGTCTGGCAGAAGTATGAAGGAGACATAGGGGTCGGACCCGTCCTTAGCAGACCCACAAGCTGGCAGGCCCCTGAAGGCAAACATAGGACAAACTGGGTGACTAACTGCGTGTGGACACTGTTTACAGGTAGCACAATGTTCCCTGGCTCCATACAGATCCCCCTTTTGCAGGAGACCTTCATGCAATGCAGGACATTTAAAACTTGTAGTGTATTTTAGGTTTAAAAAAGCTTCTGAAGTTTGTAATTTCCACTTTGAAATTTCAGACTTGATTTTGACTTACGAAAAATGTATCATTGTTCTACAAAAATGTCCATTAATTAATAATCCACATAATAATTCACATTTCCTGCTGCTGCAGGATTATTTTCCTGCTGTAGCAAACTGGCTCAAACTGTAAGTGGATAGTGGACACACAATAGCCCATTGAAACAGACTTAGCATATCCATTAGGGCTAGCTTTCCCCCTTTTTTAAGTTGATTTATGCATTAATTCATTCAAATACAATAAAACAATGGCTTAACATTCATGAATACATTTTTATTTTTTTTACGCACACACCATACAACATAGATATCAAATAAAGGTTATAGGGCTATAGGTCAAGTTACTATACACCACCAGCCAGTCGGTCAGTGCCAGTGCATTATAGGAAATGTAGTTCAGGACAGACCTGCAGGCAAGGACAGTGATAAACAGTGCATTATGGGTATTGTAGTTTGGGACATACCTGCAGGAGAGGACGGTGATGAACAGCCGATTCTCCTCTAATGAGTAGCCAATTTGCAGCTTCACCTGGCCGGGGCTCTGATCAACTCTGAGCGAGGAGACACAGGTAGACAGGGGGAGAATCTCAATTGGTTTTGCTCGACTCCTCGTGTCCTCTCCTCCGTCCTCTCCTCGCCTCCTTTTGAAAAAGGTCAAAGGTAATCGAGGGGAGGAGGCGAGGGGAGGAAATGTGGAAACAAATGCGCTTGTATGAAATGAGACTCTGGCAAATGAAATTTACAGAGGATTAATCACAAAATATATATGTAAAGTGATAAACATTTTATAGATAAAAGGATAAGTAGCATATCGTTTTTAAATGTGCATGATTTTCTACTCCGACTTTCGAAGGGGTTGTGGTGAATTTCCAAACTCTTGCAGTAGGACTACGGTAGGATACACCTCAGTATCTTATGCCGGAGGAGGCAATCGAGGAGAGGAGCAAACTCCTCCGTTTGCCTATTAATGAATTGACACGCTCCTTCAACGGTTTCCCGGTCACGGAGGAGAGGAGGCAGGAGGAGTCGAGGCGAATCCGCACATTTGCCCAATTGAGAATCTCCCATGGTTACAGTTTACATGGATTAGAAATGTATTCATTCCTTCAGTATGTCTAGGCCCAGAGTTTTTACTGGTCAGGTCACGAGTTCAGGTCACACTCCTGGCCCTAATTATGATGTTTGATTACAGATACATGATCATTTTAAACTACAGAATTGTGTTATTTATTTACAGTTGAAGTCGGAAGTTTACATACACCTAAGGTTTTGCCAAATTAGGATTTGCCAAATACATTTAAACTCAGTTTTTCACAATTCCTGACATTTAATCCTAGTAAAAATTCCCTGTCTTAGGTCAGTTAGGATCACCACTTTATTTTAAGAATGTGAAATGTCACAATAATAGTAGAGAGAATGATTTATTTCAGCTTTTATTTATTTAATCACATTCCCAGTGGGTCAGAAGTTTACATACACTCAATTAGTATTTGTTAGCATTGCCTTTAAATTGTTGAACTTGGGTCAAACGTTTTGGGTAGCCTTCCACAAGCTTCCTACAATAAGTTGGGTGAATTTTGGCCCATTCCTCCTGACAGAGCTGGTGTAACTGAGTCAGGTTTGTAGGCCTCCTTGCTCGCACACGCTTTTTCAGTTCTGCCCACAAATGTTCTGTAGGATTGAGGTCAGGGCTTTGTGATGGCCACTCCAATACCTTGACTTTGATGTCCTTAAGCCATTTTGCCACAACTTTGGAAGTGTGCTTGGGGTCATTGTCCATTTGGAAGACCATTTGCGACCAAACTTTAACTTCCTGACTGATGTCTTGAGATGTTGCTTCAATATATCCACATAATTTTCCTTCCTCATGATGCCATCTATTTTGTGAAGTGCACCAGGCCCTCCTGCAGCAAAGCACCCCCACAGCATGATGCTGTCACCCCCGTGCTTCACGGTTGGGATGGTGTTCTTCGGCTTGCAAGCCTACCCCTTTTTCCTCCAAACATAACAATGGTCATTATGGCCAAACAGTTCTATTTTTGTTTCATCAGACCAGACCACATTTCTCCAAAAAGTACGATCTTTGTCGTGTGCAGTTGCAAACCGTAGACTGGCTTTTTTATGGCGGTTTTGGAGCAGTGGTTTCTTCCTTGCTGAGTGGCCTTTCAGGTTATGTCGATATAAGACTTGTTTTACTGTGGATATAGATACTTTTGTACCTGTTTCCTCCAGCATCTTCACAAGGTCCTTTGCTGTTGTTCTGGGATTGATTTGCATTTTTCGCCCCAAAGTACGTTAATCTCTAGGAGACAGAACGCGTCTCCTTCCTGGGCGGTATGACGGCTGCGTGGTCCCATGGTGTTTATACTTGCGTACTATTGTTTGTACAGATGAACGTGGTACCTTCAGGCGTTTGGAAATTGCTCCCAAGGATGAACCAGACTTTTGGAGGTCTACCATTTTTTTTCTGAGGTCTTGACTGATTTCTTTTGATTTTCCCATGATGTCAAGCAAAGAGGCACTGAGTTTGAAGGTAGGCCTTGAAATACATCCACAGGTACACCTCCAATTGACTCAAATTATGTCAATTAGCCTATCAGAAGCTTCTAAAGCCATGACATCATGTTCTGGAATTTTCCAAGCTGTTTAATAATAATAATAATAATAAAGGCACAGTCAACTTAGTGTATGTAAACTTCTGACCCACTGGAATTGTGATACAGTGAATTATAAGTGAAATAATCTGTCTGTAAACAATTGTTGGAAAAATTACTTGTGTCATGCACAAAGTAGATGTCCTAACCGTCTTGCCAAAACTATAGTTTGTTAACAAGAAATTTGTGGAGTGGTTGAAAAACAAGTTTTAATGACTCCAACCTAAGTGTATGTAAACTTCCGACTTCAACTGTACACTGTACTGAGAAGAACAACATGTGCCATGCAGGCCCGTTGTACATGATTCCTCAGTCCTCACTGTACTGTACTGTACTGTAATGTGACCGGAACACAATGGGACATTGATCTGACTGTGAGCTTCAGAATGACTCACAGTTGAGAGAGCGGTGATCTGTGTCGTAGGTTTGGTTCAGTGTCCCGTCTGTGGATGACATGGTCTCTGTCCTCACTGCCCTCCCCAGTACCATCACTACGACACACTGCCAGCTGGGTGTCCAAGATCTGCAGGACAAAAGGCCATTTAATATCCCTCTCAAGTTTCAAGCTTCAGTTTATTCAATTTTAAAGGACATTTCACACATGGTCTCGACACACTTTAGAAAAACAGATAAAACATGACATTTATGAGTAAGAGACATGTGACCGTAAAATCAGTATCAGGACAGAAAGTATAAAGAGCTCACATGATGACATGAATGTAGAAAGAGGGGGTTCAGAGCAAATGCAATCATACAGAATGCCTTAGGGGCACAATCTGAACTGGATCATTCATGCAATCGTGTTGTTTTGGAGGAATAGTCATGGGACAAGTGGGGAGTTTGGGACAGAGTCTCTGAGTATGAAAATCATATGACAGTGCTGAGTTTGTTTGGTATAGAGAGTGGGTGTATGAGTCAGACATGGGTTCAAATAGTATGTTTTCTTTCAAATCCTTTGAGTGTTTAATTGAGCCTGCCTGAAATGCCAGATGGGCGGAGTTCACACTTTAGGGACTGTTCCACTGGTTCCATTGTGCCAGACGAGCTCAATCTAGCACAGATAACGCATTTGAAAGAAAACAAATACTATTTGAACCTGGACAGTGGTGAGTCTGGTACACAGAGTGCCTGTTTATTTGGAGTTTACCTTGAGTGTGGCCCTCAGTAGTATCTGGCTCTCAGGGAGGGCCCCGTCCAGACAGAGCCATCGGTCCAGCACCAGGCCCTGCTCTGACAGCACCTCTCTCAGTGGTAGTACCACCGTGCCCAGGGCCTGGCCCCAGCTGTGGGACAACTATAGTACAGAGGGGATAGAAAAACAGACGCACACAATGATCAGAGGTAAAATAAAGTACCATTGTCCCTTTCTAACTCTGTCCACTATCACTCGCAATGTCACCACTCATTCTCCCAGCGTTGAATGGGTCCATTCAAATGTGTTTCAATAGGTGTAAGCTCTGTCTGAAAACATGCTAACAGTGTTATCAGCCCTCTTAGGCCCCATTCAAGAAAAACAAATGTGTACTTTTCAACCCTTGCGGACCCTTTCTCTCACCTTCACTATAAGGAGTTCTTCTTTAGGGTCACGAACCAGGAAGTGGAAAGCTTCATCCCACCGAGGAGACGTAGAGCGCTCGCACACCTTGGAAAAAGAGATGGATGGAGAAACCAAAGATAAACATAAATTGTCCATCTTTCATTTTGGTTTCTCTAGTAAGCATATACAGTATGTACATCGACATGGAGTCAAGAAGACTAAATGAGGATGTGTTACCTTGGTCTTGTATGACATGGCCTTCAGCAGAATCTCTGCCCCCACTTTTGGCTCTTTTCCATTCTTCTTCAACTGCGAACATGAAAAACAATGATTAGTGTATAAAATAAATGAAAGGACTACAACAGAATCAACATCACCAAATGCACATAAATAACAAATCTACAAACCAATAATGTAAGGTCATAATGTAGTAATAAAACCAAAAAAGCCTTGTTGTATATAAACACTGAGGAAGTATTGTGGGCTATATAGAGTCACTGACAACAACAACAACAACAACAACAACAACAACAACAACAACAACAGTATGATAGCACACAGCAGGGTAGCAGGCCCCTGGTCTCACCGGCAGGCTGTGCGCTCTCTCCACATACACAAACAGCACAGCAGCTGACGGTACTGCCTTGTTCTGGTACTGCTGCTGGGCCTGGTACTGCAGGATCTGGAAGGTTCAGAATTATAATACACCGTTAGAACCAGATACTGGTAGAGCACAGAGAGAGGAATGTAGAAAGAGAGAGAGTGTGGGAGAGGGAGTGAGAGAAAGAGTATGGGGGAAAGAAGGGGAGGAAAAGGGAGAAAATGAGAGAGAGAGAGAGAGAGAGAGAGAGAGAGAGAGAGAGAGAGAGAGAGAACAGGGGGAGCTAACCTGATCTAGTCTGGCGGATTCTGAGACCCTGGGGAGCCACTCCATGATCAGGTGAACCCGACCTGACTTCACATCATTCAGAGTGTACCACTGTGATAGAAACAGACACATGATTACCAGAGTACCATTATCAGACTATGACAGTATCATTGCAATACTGTTTGACACACATGTTTGGAGGCATACAGTGGGGAGAACAAGTATTTGATACACTGACGATTTTGCAGGTTTTCCTACTTACAAAGCATGTAGAGGTCTGTAATTTTTATCATAGGTACACTTCAACTGTGAGAGACGGAATCTAAAACAAAAATCCAGAAAATCACATTGTATGATTTATAAGTAATTAATTTGCATTTTATTGCATGACATAAGTATTTGATACATCAGGAAAGCATAACTTAATATTTGGTACAGAAACCTTTGTTTGCAATTACAGAGATCATACGTTTCCTGTAGGTCTTGACCAGGTTTGCACACACTGCAGCAGGGATTTTGGGCCACTCCTCCATACAGACCTTCTCCAGGTCCTTCAGGTTTCGGGGCTGTCGCTGGGCAATACGGACTTTCAGCTCCCTCCAAATATTTTCTCTTGGGTTCAGGTCTGGAGACTGGCTAGGCCACTCCAGGACCTTGAGATGCTTCTTACGGAGCCACTCCTTAGTTGCCCTGGCTGTGTGTTTCGGGTCGTTGTCATGCTGGAAGACCCAGCCACGACCCACCTTCAATGCTCTTACTGAGGGAAGGAGGTTGTTGGCCAAGATCTCGCGATACATGGCCCCATCCATCCTCCCCTCAATACGGTGCAGTCGTCCTGTCCCCTTTGCAGAAAAGCATCCCCAAAGAATGATGTTTCCAGCTCCATGCTTCACGGTTGGGATGGTGTTCTTGGGGTTGTACTCATCCTTCTTCCTCCAAACACGGCGAGTGGAGTTTAGACCAAAAAGCTCTATTTTTGTCTCATCAGACCACATGACCTTCTCCCATTCCTCCTCTGGATCATCCAGATGGTCATTCGCAAACTTCAGACGGGCCTGGACATGCGCTGGCTTGAGCAGGGGGACCTTGCGTGCGCTGCAGGATTTTAATCCATGACGGCGTAGTGTGTTACTAATGGTTTTCTTTGAGACTGTGGTCCCAGCTCTCTTCAGGTCATTGACCAGGTCCTGCCGTGTAGTTCTGGGCTGATCCCTCACCTTCCTCATGATCATTGATGCCCCACGAGGTGAGATCTTGCATCGAGCCCCAGACCGAGGGTGATTGACCGTCATCTTGAACTTCTTCCATTTTCTAATAATTACGGCAACAGTTGTTGCCTTCTCACCAAGCTGCTTGCCTATTGTCCTGTAGCCCATCCCAGCCTTGTGCAGGTCTACAATTGTATCCCTGATGTCCTTACACAGCTCTCTGGTCTTGGCCATTGTGGAGAGGTTGGAGTCTGTTTGATTGAGTGTGTGGACAGGTGTCTTTTATACAGGTAACGAGTGTCACGAGAATTTCTATCTCTAATTCAACCTAAGCTTGAATCATTACCAGAGGTTGTAAGGCTCTGGTTTTAATCATAAATGATTCAAGGTCCACAACCAGCAAGAATGATCTGTATTTTTATTCACGGAGAGCTCTGGCGCCAAAACCCATACATACTGTTTTATACCCCTTGACACACAAAGGCACTTTGCTCCGCCCACCTTTAGGAGGCTTTTCTTAAACAGTTTCCGCCGTCTCCTTCACCCTGGAATGTTTAGTCCCGCCCCCCTCTGTTAGTGGGTTGCCACTACATTATAACTCTTAACACCGTTCACACATTTATACTGTATTTGGGGTGAAATCCTTTAGTCATTATTCTTAAATACAAATTAATCTAACAACGAGTTAAAACAGGTGCAGTTAATACAGGTAATGAGTGGAGAACAGGAAGGCTTCTTAAAGAAAAACTAACAGGTCTGTGAGAGCCGGAATTCTTACTGGTTGGTAGGTGATCAAATACTTATGTCATGCAATAAAATGCAAATTAATTACTTATAAATCATACAATGTGATTTTCTGGATTTTTGTTTTAGATTCCGTCTCTCACAGTTGAAGTGTACCTATGATAAAAATTACAGACCTCTACATGCTTTGTAAGTAGGAAAACCTGCAAAATCGGCAGTGTATCAAATACTTGTTCTCCCCACTGTAGCTCTACCACTGGCCATAAAGAAAACACAGCAAAATCTGTCATAAAAACATTCATTTATAGTGAATTACCTCATCAGTGAACTGTGGGCTGATAATGTCTCGCAGGTTGAACTTGAACCTGTAACACAAAACATTCATGTATTTCATCTGAATGGTTCTTAGTTGTTTTGAGGCACCATGTTGTCTGGTCAGATCCTCACCTGCCCAAGAAATCATCCTGATCCAGATCTTTATCAAACAGCTCAAACTGGATCTCCTGACCAGGCAGCTGGGTTAGGATGATCTGAGGAAACACAACACAACACATATAGAACAGGTGCTTAATGTTTTCCAGAGGATATTTTGTAAGTCTAAATTCACCATTAATTAAATCCCATCATTATTGTTTACTGTATGAGAGCATAGATCCACAGTGTCCGGAACCTAATTTCATCATCTAACGCAAACATTTTCGATATCCAGCTGCTCAATATTTTCCTGTCACTGTGCTCTTTTTACCTCGTAAAGTTCATTCCAGTAGGGGTTGAGGTTCTCTTTGATGGTGTGGCTGCGGAAGGTGACTCCCCCGACCCTGATCTTGACATAGGGATCACTCTTCCCCTTCACCATGCCTCCCATAAAGTTATCCTTAGCTATTAGGTTACTGGCCTCCACCAGGTGGATACGCAGAACGCCCTATTGAGGAAAGGGATGGGGAAAGAGAAGGAGAATGAGAAAGATGGAGAGACAGAAAGAGAGAGAGAAGGAGAGAGAGAGAGAGAGAGAGAGAGAGAGAAGAGAGAGAGAGAGAAGGAGAGAGGGAGAGAGAAGGAGAGAGAGAGAGAGAAGGAGAGAGGGAGAAGGAGAGAGGGAGAGAGAGGGAGAGAGTACACTATATATTAAGTTATCCTTAGCTAACAGGTTACTGGCCCCCACCAGGTGGATACGCAGCACTCCCTACGGAGAGGGGCAGAGAGAGAGAGAGAGAGAGAGAGAGAGAGAGAGAGAGAGAGAGAGAGAGAAAGAGTGTGTGTGTGCTGTTCAACATTAGGAGGCTCCACAAAGACCAAATCTGAACACGTACTTGAGCTTCCTAAAACGCATGGGTCTTTTAGTAAATACATGTATTTTAACGAGCTGGACCCAGTCGATACAATGTTGCAAGACCCTGTTTCCTCACTCAGAGATCCTGCAGAGAACCAACTGCATGAGCATTGAGGCGTCCCTTACACACAACCAGCTTAGATAGCTCGGCCATGCCATCGGATGCCAGAGGACCTCCTGTCGCGAAAGATGCTGTACGGACAGTTAGAACTGGGCCGTCGCTCTGCAGGTGGGCAGAAACAGCAGCTAAAGGACCAACTGAAGACCTCACCAAAGAAGTGTGGGATAAACCCTGCCTCCCTCCAGACTGTAGCTGCGATCCTTCCACCTGGCGTGGCCTCTGCCACAAGGAGTGCAGTTGGCAGAGGAAAAAAGGACTGAATGTCGCCTGGCGAAGCCACAAGCTGTAGTAGAAGTCATCATCGGATGGGATGGACTACCTTAACAAGTGTGTGTGTGTGTGTGTTTGTGTGTGTGTGTGTGTGTGTGTTTCGGTTAGCGGACTCACCTCACTAGCAAAGTCCGAGTCAGGGGTGGTCTGCTTGGGTTGGGTGGGTACAGGTTTGGGGGCTCCACTCACTCCCCCGGGGGCCACCTCTGATGTGGTACCCCCCTCTCCGTGGCCTGACCCTGGGCTTAGGGGGTGAGGAGATATGGGGCTGGTAGGAGAGGCATCCTCATTTAAATACAGCACCTATAACACAGGAGAGAGAAGAGAGGGAGACACTTAGTCAGAGACATAAACTTTAGGACAGGTTATGCCATGGCATAACTGTGTGTGTGCGTGTGTTCCATGTGTGTGCTCTGTGAGTGTGTGTGCTTGCTGCGTGCGCCTGTGTGTGTTTTCTGTGTGTGTGCTCCCCACCCACCCTCAGAACAGCGTTGATATAGATGCGGCTGGCCTGGCCAGAGTTGTCCAGCTGAAACCACTGGTCCATGCTGAGGTCAGGACTAGCCAGGAGACGGGACAGAGGGATGGACAGACTGCCCAGAGACAGAGCCCGGTCATCATCCTTCACCTGGGAGAGAGGGAGGAGGAGGGGGAGGAGGGGGAGGAGGAGGAGAGAGGGGGAGGAGGAGGAGGAGGAGAAGGAGAGAGGGGGAGGGGGGAGGAGGAGGAGGAGGAGAGAGGGGGATGAGGAGGAGAGAGGGGGAGGAGAGAGGGGGAGGAGGGGGAGGGGGGAGGAGGAGGAGGAGGAGAAGGAGAGAGGGGGAGGGGGAGGGGGAGGAGGAGAGAGGGGGATGAGAAGGAGAAGGAGAAGGAGAAGGAGAAGGAGAAGGAGAAGGAGAAGGAGAAGGAGAAGGGAGGGGGGAGGAGAAGGAGAAGGAGAAGGAGAAGGAGAGAGGGGGGAGGAGGAGGAGAGAGGGGGAGAAGGAGAAGGAGAAGTAGAGAGGGGGAGGAGAAGGAGAAGGAGAAGGAGAGAGGGGGAGGAGGAGAAGGAGAAGGAGAGAGGGGGAGGAGGAGAAGAAGGAGAGAGGGGGAGGGGGAGGAGAAGAAGGAGAGAGGGGGAGGAGAAGGAGAAGGAAGAGAGAGGGGGGGAGGAGGAGGAGAAGGAGAGGGAGAGAGGGGGAGGAGGAGGAGAGAGGGGGAGGAGGAGAAGGAGAGAGGGGGGGAGGAGGAGGAGAAGAAGGAGAGAGGGGGAGGAGGAGGAGGAGGAGGAGGAGGAGGAGAGAGGGGGAGGAGGAGGAGGGAGGGGAGGAGGAGAGAGGGGGAGGAGGAGGAGAGAGGGGAGGAGGAGGAGGAGAGAGGGGGAGGAGGAGGAGGAGGTTGGGTGTTTGACAGAGAAAAGGTAAAAAGATGTGTGGATATGATTGACAGGTGGATAAGGGCGGATAAGGGTTGATATTCTAGAACAGTGATGTGTGTCGGTGTTATCCGCAGTAGAAGAGGATCCACTCGTAATCACTGTGACCGTTAAGTCAACATTGCAGAGAGACAGAGATGGATAGAGAGAGAGAGAAATAGAGAGAGAAAGACAGAGAAAATAGGCTTGTGGATGTCTTATTACCTGAATATTAAT